>NC_079158.1:27625385-27926479 GCF_947563725.1 Argiope bruennichi | reverse complement strand
TGGCAATATATGAACAAATAATTTATAAGACATAAGAAAAATTAATAATGTCACCTTTTTATTATCTTTCAAAAGCCTGTTCCAGTATGGTCCTGGCTCTTTCTTCATGATGATGAAATCAATGGCTCGATCTTTTACAGACTGCTTTGAAGTCTGAAATGTGCATAATAATTCATTAGATTCAATATTCTGAATTTCGGATAAGTGTAAATCATTTTCACCGATTGCAATAGAAAGAAGAAAAAAAACCCCACTAAATATAAAGATTTAAAAGATAAGAGATTTAAATTTAATAAAATCTAAAATTGAAATAACAAGATACACATCTCAATGATATTATCAAAATTTCAAAAATTACTCTTAACACATCAATATACATATACAGGGGCTTTTTGACTTCATCTTTTCTCTTTGAGTAGAAATTCTAGAGAAATAATATTTTAAATCTTACATAATTTTATTAATAAGATATAAAATCTTAATTTGTTACTCCTTAAACCCCTCATGGGGGTGGGTGGGCTGTAAGAAGAAAAGAATAGCAAGAAGCAATGGAACAAACTATCTCATTTTTTTAGTGAGGGATTGGGGTCAAATTGACCCATGTATGTGCTATTGTTCCAAATTCATTTTATCTCTATAAAAGCATATGTATTTGAGCAGCAATGGCTCAGGAATCTTCTCACAAGTGTTCAAACAAATAATAAAATTGATAATAGCTAAATTCATCTAATACTAATGTAATTTTGGAAAATGATCTAGATAATAATTTTAATCAGATTTATTGGGACATTCAAAATTCTTCAGAAATTGCAGATTCTGAAGAATTTTGAATGTTCCAATAAATCTGATAGAAAGCCTTTTTCTTCTTTTAAAAAATGTCGCAACTCCATATATAAATACATTCTCTTTAATATGCAAAAAACCGTCTTGAAATTTATAATTAAAATTTGTGATTATTTTATGATCAAATTTATTTCAAAACTCACGTAATTCTGAAAGGGGAATAATAAAAGCTTCTTTTGAGCATTTATTTAAAATTTAAAGACAAAAAATGAATGCTTAAGGTTTTTTTTATCAAAACAATTTCAAATATTAATCTTGAAAAACTAAGAAAAAAATTACTTGCCCTAGTAGCAATAAGTTTTATATGAATATAACAGATAAAATAGAAATGAATAAAGAAGACATAAGGAACAAAAAAGAGGATAAATTCAATTTTCATTTTTCTAATTAGAAATCATTTTTGTGACAAAATATAACATATTTGAAATAAATGAAAAAAAAACATCCTTTTACTTTTACCATATTTCATTTTTGTATAAAAAATCAATAAAATAAAGAGCAAGTGTCTAATAATTTAGGATAAAAATGATTTTCTGCTTATGTTAGGGTTCAAAAAATGAGTATGTGTACTAAAGGATTTTTTAATAAAAGAATGACATTACAAGTTTTAATTTTTTTAAAGTTTTGATTTTATTTCTATTTATTAATTTTCATTTAAACTTGTAATCTGTTATTGTGTTTAAACTAAATGAAGCCTTCTTATTAAAAATATATTACCAGATTAATTATTAATTTTAATAATATTAAAAAATAATTATTAATATCTACATAGTCAAAAATTATAGCAATAGGCATTATAATTATATATTCCTTAATGCTCATAAACAGCAAACAGCTGCTTGGTCTGCAATTAAATTTATAAAAGTAAAGAAAAACTGCACTGTTGATACTCAAATGTAATATCTATTTTAAGACCACCTTACTTTCAACACATTTGACAATTTTTAATTAGTACAATTTATTCTTGTACAAACAATACAGAATTAGAATTCTTCAATGGAATCTTGTGATAAGTTTAAATTAATAAAACAATAAAAGATATTTGGATTCAACTTTTAGATTTTCTCAAAACCTTTTTCAACTTCCATAAAAAAAGAAAGAAAAAAATGCATTAAAAAGATTTTGCACTTATTTAACTTCAAAATAAATACAGGGAGAATTTATTGAAAATTTTGAATACTTGGGTATCGATTATTTGTTATAATTTGATTTACGACTCCAAATATAATTCTAGAGAATTTATTGGATTTAAAATATTAAGTCTATTTTCAAGAATAATGATATTATTTATAACTGCAAACTCTCCTTTCCAATAGTAGTGGAAAGGGGGGGGGGGACAAGCTTCTATTTTTATGTAGCAAGGAAGAATATCTAACAAATAAAAACAAAACTGCTACTATTCTTTTAATAATTATTCTCTCTCTCACACACACATATAGTTGTAAATTTTTTTGAAAAATATTTGGTAATATTAATAAATCTAAGCAGCATAATAGTGATTTCTAACACTATGAAAATACTTTATTACTTAAATAAAATAATCAAAAAGAAAATTTCATACATTAAAAATTTAAAAACACTGTTATAGAATATAAATACATAAAAATGTACATAATAAAACCAACCAAGAAAATTATTTATACTTGCAATGATATAAAGACATTCAAATAATTAAATTTGAGACTTCAGATAAACTTTCAGCTTTTATACGAACATTTATGATTAAATAATTATAGAGAATTTGATGATTAGCTTGTTATTTATGATATCACTTACATCTGGATTAACTTCATTTAAGAATTCCAGAGTAACTTCATACTCCTGTCCTTCACCATTTGTCCCCCTATGAAAAACAAACATATAAATAAATCTGAAAATTTAAACAAAATTAAAGAAATATATGATCACAAAACATAAAAAATATCTATTAAAGTTCAACTTTGAAATTTTTTTTCTCATAAATTCTTTTAAGATGTAAAAAGTTAAAAAACACATTCTAAAAAATATCGCTAAAGAATGCACTATCAATAATGAAGTATGGAAACAAAACACAAGAATAGAGTAAATATATCTACAAAATTATCCTTTTTTTTTCTAATTAATTACAAATCATAATATTATATAGGAGAAATCAGACAGATTAATACAGAGAAGCAATAATTACAGCAAAGCCAACTTGAATTTTTAGTACTTTTACACATACTTTCCGATTTCATGTGAAACTTTTCAAAGCAAGAAATAAAGATTGAACACGAATGGAGATAATCTAACAAGAAAATTAAGGATGAAAGTATTTTAATGCCATCTAAATTTTGAAAAATAAATTGCTCAAAGCACATTATGTTATAAACTACTATAATTATCTTAAAATTTAATACAGTCAATATGGTCTCTTCAAATTTAATTTTATGTACTCTTAATTTTATGAAGCATATTGTTGTTGTTTTTTAAAAATTGGCATTTGTTAAACAAAGCATATATTTAAATATTCAAAATAAGCAATTTTTTTAATGAAATAACTTAATTATATTAAGAATAAATGAAATGCAATTAATCAAAAAAAAATTTCAGCTTCAACTGATTAGCAAAGTATTAAATATAGTTTAAATAATGAATTATTTAAAAAAAAAAAAGATTTTGCAAATAAATAAATAAATCTGAAACTGTTATATAATTGATCAGAAACAGTATTGTTTTGAACACATAATATAGATTTAATATTCTCAAAATATTTCAAAAGAAACAACCTTAGTAATGAACTACAAGAAAGAAGGTTATTTTTAAAAGATACAAGAACTACCTTCTTTAAGTCAGACTACTTGATCTATAGTGACTAAATTTGACAAATATATATTGTGAAAAATGGGAATGTGCATATCAATGGTGTTTTTTAAACTTTAATCAGAATTGTAATTAATTTTATGAAAGAAAAGACAATACCTGAAATATAACTTGTCAGTACTTAGCTTAATATCAGGTTTCTTACAATCTGTAACATTGATAGTTAAGTAAAGCAGATGTCTTCTTTGAGCCCAAGTAATAGGTGGAGGTCTTAAAAATAACAGGAAAGTAAATATAAGCAAATAATCAGAAAACAAATCAAATAAACATTTTATGAAACAATTTTAATGCTATTCATAAAATTACAAATCTTACTAAAATTTATAATTAATACTGATAATCAACATTTTTTAGATATGTTTTCAATTAATCGCAATAATGTAGTTTCCAAAGGGTTTTTCAAATTCCTGAGACTTCCTTTTCCATTTTGTCAGTATTTTCTTCATATGCAATTTAAATGTAAGCATCCACAAATTATATAAATACAAATGCTGCACTTTTGTTACACTGTACTATATAAATTTTATTGTAAAATTCAACACAAAATTAATATTTTTTTTTTAGCTTTAAATCATCATGTATACAAAAATTAAGTACAGAAAATCTATCAAATTTCTTCCAAGAAAGAAACTGAAAAAGAACTGAGAAAAAATTTGTGAGAGCTTTTTGAGAAATATACGACAGTTCCAAAAAGGCAAGGAGATAATTACAACTCAGTTTCAAAGAGCTAAACAAATTTATTGGTACTTTGGGATTATCCCGTCAACAATTTTCGCCACATCCGATATCCCCAAAAGGTAGCTTTGCACCAATAACTACAAATTGCTTTTCATTATGATGGTGCCAAAGGATTGGTGCATTTTACGAGCACTGACTGGTTGACGGGTTAATCTGAAAGTATCAATTTATCTATAAGAAGGCGTTTGAAAGCTGATCAGGAAAAATAATCACATATTATGTTAAGGTTAAAAATAGTTTCCTTTTTTTTCTTTCCTTCTTATTCTTTTTAAGCCATCTACAATACTAGATAAGAGATCCTTCACATAATAAGGCAATACTGATATTTGAGAATTCCAACAACGCAATTCTAATTTCAAAGATTAAATTTAAAAGGAATGCACGAGTTTCTCTTCCTATTACTATAAAATAACACATAAAATGGAAGTGAAAAAACTTTAAATTTGCTTTGTTTAAAAGACTAGCATGATGACTACAACATCAATAAAACAAGATTGAAATAGCTTTATAGCAAAAAGAAATGACATGAAATTTTAAATTAAGAACAACAATAATATGTATCTTTTTTTAAAATTAAAATGAAAAGAAAAAATAGTATTCCAAATTAAATTTTGAATTGTGAAATGTGTCTACTTTCTTTTCTTTGTAAATTATGTATTCAATTAACTTATATTAAGAGTGAAAAATCTATTATCAGTTTTGTGAATTAGAAATAAGAATATGAGCATTTACAGAGTAAAAATAGAGTAAAATAACTTTCAATATACATTTGAGGAAAAGATATTAACAGCTAGGCTTTAACTGTCATAGAACTTTTATTGTTAATAGTAACATATTTCCAGAAAGGAGGAAGTAATATAAATAGAATAGGGATGCACTTACAAGATCAACATGATTAAACAACGAAGTAGAGGATATTTATCTAAAAGCGCACTTCTTAGAAAATTCTTTAAATACCAGTCACAAATAATAAAGATAACAGACCAAGAGCAGATTATTTTTCTTCTATTATTAGATGAACAACTACTTCCTTTTGTGTTAGAAATAAAATTATATTTTTAGCACAAATATATTTCAATACATCAGAAATTTTTTTACAAACAAGAGTAAACTGCTTTTTAGAGCATGCTCTATCTAATTCATTTACAATAAACATTTTAAGATATTATATATATTGTTTTTAATCATTAATGAAAATGTATCTAAACCATAATCTTATAATATATGCTGCAAATTGCTAAAAAATAATAATTTTAAAATATTAAACTAAAAAAAAATATTCATTCTAATGTCACAGCCTTAAATATCAATTTTATGAATACAGACTAGAGGTTTCCAGTATTTTTATGCATATAAAATAACTTGAACTACATACATGGGATCACTCTAACACTCCCTTTTCATATAAACATTCTAGGAATTTTTAAAAATATGTAATACTACTTCCTTATCTTCATGAGTAGTTATGAAGGAGTGAATTAGAACAGTAGATAGAATGAGAAAAAACTTTTTTAGGCAGTTGGGGGAGGGGGGGGGGAATTTTTCAAATTTATTATCAATAGTATGGTTCTGATGAATTTGCAATTTATTGCTAAGACGAGTGCATTTACTGAGAATGAGAAAAGTTGATAAAGTAGAGTAGATCATAGAAAAATAACAATCACTATAATAAATATGATTATGTTGAAGGCAAATTTTTCTGCTTTACATTCTTAATTTCTCTTCAATTGTGCACTAAAAAAAGAATAGCAATAGCCAGATGGCAAATTATTATTGCAGACCAATCTCCTAATTTACCAAATAGATTTATATACTATTTCGATTTTTAAGCCATATGCTCTACATCAATAAAGAAGAATAGGCCATAGAAAAATAACAATTACTATAATAAATATGATTATGTTGAAGGTATATTTTTCTGCTTTATATTAATTTCTCTTCAATTATGCAATAAACAAAGAGTAGCAATAGCCAGATGGCAAATTATTATTACAGATCAATTTCCTAATTTATCAAATATATTGCGATCTGATACTATCCCAATTCTTAAGCCATATGCAGCAGCTCAGAGGCAACTCTCATTCAAAACTGAACAATTTATTCATATAAAAAAATATTCATCATATTTAGGACCATTATTATTATTATTTGTTTAAAAGGCTAATAAAATAAGGTGAAATTAATAACTATTTGGGATTCTGAGTTCTTACAACTATATTAAAATAATGTTTTCATGCACTCGAGTAATAAAAATTAGCTTTCCCATATTAAATCCTTAAAAGATATAAAGATTTAGATATTACATCAACTCAGATTTTAAAAAATAGGTAATAGACTGTATTGAATTTTTAATACGCCCATATCAAAGCAAATCTTTTAAAATTATTTGAAGTATATTATTAACATAATATTGTGAACTTACTGAAAATTAAAATAGTCTTAAAATCTAAAAGCAATTAATATTAAAAAGAATCCAAAGATTTCAGTAGTAAATTAAGCAAGATATTCATAAACCAAAATTTTTATTCCGACAAATGTTACTTTTTCAATATAGCACCAATAAAGATACTTTGCTTCCTCCATTACACTTTATTTTCATATCATGCATCATCCATTACGTTTCATTATGTGCATTTACAAAATTAAATAAAACCTCTATACCACAATGGTTTATTTACAACAAAATATGTATTTGATTTTTACAATTTCTTGTCTTTAAACTGCAAATGGCACAACTGTCAAATTAATATTGAATTTACTGATGAAAGCTATAAATTTTAAATCTCAACATTAAATATGGGCAAGATAAACTAGTTTCTGATAGCTAATAAAAGAGATATAAAGAGAATTCCAAAATTATCTGAATCATTTTAAAGAAAAATATAAAAAAAATTTTATCACAGAATAAAAAAAGCTTGAACAACCAATGCTAAGCACATACTGAATTAAACAATTAATGGCCAATCTTTATTATTTGGTGAATAATTAAATGTTGAGTAGGAAAAAAGAGCTACTCCTTTATTGTGATTCATCAAGAAATGGATAAAAAAAGATTATGAGATTTCTATCTATAAAAATTGTTATAAAAGTTTAGGTAATTTACATTGCAAATAATAATAATAAATGTTATATATCTATAAACTTTTCCTAAGTGACAATGCACATTTGTACTTGAGGAGCCATATTAAATTTCAGAGACTTCAAAACATTATCCTTTAAAAAACTAGGTAAAAAAAATTACATTTATTATAATAGGAAACAAAGTTGCATGAAAGTATAGTGTAAAATATTTTTAAAAAAATTCACGTAAACAACCCTTTTAGGAAATATTTTAAATGAAAAATATCGAAGAAAGCTTATACGTTAGACTTCTGTCATAAGACAAACTTTTTTCCATATAAAATTACCTGTTTTCGGCTGGATGTAAGTATGAATGCCCTGAAAAAGTCTCAAATTTTAAAGATCCTTAAATATTTTCATAAATGCGTCACTGATAAGCAGGTTTTTATTGGAACCATAACAAACTACGAAAAGTAATACATTATATTTAAAAAAAAATTAATCGGTAATAAACACACGGCCATTGTTCACCTGCAAAATTCCGAAATTAAAGTTTGGAAAATTTCTTATTATCCATAAAATAAGGATCTTTAAAAATATAAAAAAAAAAAAGAAAGAAAGAAATGCACAGCAATTTAAGCTACTTGAAAAACTACTTTAAATTGATAGAATATTAGATTTTCATGTGAATGAAAACTTTCAGAAAGAGTTATAAAAATTTTCAAATTAGATACAAACTGATCTGATGAAATTTTATATTTCATTATACTATACTATTACCATAGAGAGAGAGGAAAGATCGAGAAGATTTAAAGCATATCAGAATTAACATGGAAAAAAAATAATAACAAATAAAAAAATAAATGGAATCAGTAATATTATTAATAATAATACCGAATTTCAGCTCCTTGTCCACTCATGTTCAATGAAAATTCAGCGAGATCACCGAGAAAGACACGATATCAGTAACACACGTTTTCAGGCAACTCAAAATTTCTAGCGGTTTCTAAAGCGAAGAAACAACAAAAGAAAAATTCATTATTAGACATTAGGTTGCCAAATTGAAAATCATAAATAAATTTTATTATTAAGCAATTGTCGCACTTTAACCAAATGTTGTGTAAATTTTGCTGTTGTGAAGCATTGTGAACTCATTCATTAGAAAGAAAATGAACATTATCTTGTTAAAAATAATACTGATTTAAAAATTTAGAATGAATTATTACAATGGTATGACAAGGGATGAGAAAATACTTCGAAAGCGAAAGTTTCTAAAGAATTTAAACATAAACATATAATAATTTTTTTTAAGTGGAGAGAATGAATAAGGCGATGACAACAAAATACTATACTGCTGCTATTTTATTTTCTACTGAATTATTGTCTCACAAAATACGTTACTTTTCTGGTATTCATTAGTTCTGCTTGAAGCGGATCCCAAAATTAAAAAGGCTTATGTGGATTTAAAATCTAACTAAATAGAATTACTAACTGAACTCTTTTCTCAAGAAATAAATGAAATTATGAAATAAGGATTCTTCTCTTCTGATTGAAAATATTTTCATAGTGAAATAAAAGTATTTATTTTAACTTAATGTCAAGAATAAGCAAATATTATGTATAAAAAATAGTATATTTAAAGAAACCTAATGCTTTTCCAGGATCGTTTTCATAGTTTTCGAATGGAGCGACTGAAATTCCTTCCCACATTTAGAAAGTGAGTTAACGTAATATTCTCACATTTTGAGTTTGGCAACAATTAAAAAGGAGTTATCACTACTTTGCCTAGGACTCTAGGAAAGTAGCAGCTTCATTTCTGTTCTGGCGTACATTTAGAAGGCGCGAATCAAAGACAACTGGCTTCAACAAAATATTGATTAAATGAAGATATCGTTCATTTCTGTTCTGGCGTACATTTAGAAGGCGCGAATCAAAGACAACTGGCTTCAACAAAATATTGATTAAATGAAGATATCGTTCCTTTCCGTTCAATACCAGCAGTTGCATTAATGAACCAGAGGGAGTAGTTTCTCTAGAACTTTATCACATATTCTCAAATAAAAGTATTATCCCAGAGACTGCCTTGCATGGTATCGCCTACATTAGTCACGAAATATTAACCTTTGGCGTGAAGCTTGAATTTAGTATTATTACTGAATTTATCGCATCCTTGACACGTTTTTTTGGCAATTAATCTCGAACATGCGTTTAATAGTAACCAAAAATCAAATTTCTGGATTGATTGGGTTTTCCCCAACCAACTGAAATAAAAAAATTCCCAATTTACACTTGCATTTACTAAATACCATACTATATTCGATATATCTAAATCATTGCTTTTTTGAGCTATACATATTTCTAAAAATACAGACAGACAGACGACCAATCCCTTGTCAAATTGGGTTCAAACTATAGAGGTTAAATCTGTGTACCAAATTTTATTTATCTGCTTCTTTTCGTTTTGCAGTTATCATCTTAGCGTGTATTCGAAGAGCTGGACAGGCACACTTCCTCTGAACGGAGTTTGTTCACATTTTATTAGAAATATATAAATTTGTTATAAAGATGGTTTATTAAATTCAACCATCAAGCTCAAAACGTTTTTCTGATAGCTTTGTGAGAGACAGACGGACATTTTACAAAAATGTATTTTTCAAACTCAAGGAGGTCTAAAATATGGAGATTCGTCAAAAATCTCGAGTTCAATTTTTTTGACAATTATAATATTTCCTCTGTAAACGATAGTATACGAGAAAGTAAAAAAATGGAGAAATTATAACATTTCAAATGGCATCTGATCAGAGTGTGGAGAGCGGAGGACATCAAACAAAAACGTTTGTATAGTGTTCGTGTTTGTTTCTACAACCTTTATTTCTGCTAACTGTAGTAAAACGATGCGTATCCACAGGTGTATTTTTCCCTCTCTCTTACTGATAAGTTTTTAAAGTATTTTACATTTTCTTATGTCAAGCATAAGGCAAATTTCTTTCTACATATAAATAAGTTTTCTTTATTTTTTATATTTAGGAAATTGTCAAAATTTTTAATTTGAAATATGCTGATTATAACTCAAGTGAAATTACAGTGGCAAGGTTACAAAAACTAAGGTGCATGTACCATTAATGATGCAACGCTTTTTTTCATGGCAAATTTTTATAAAAAAATTTAAATGATTTTAAACTGACGTTTCTTTCAATTATTTTAATTTCCATTATTCATATGCATGTTCAGAATTTATTTTCTTTTCTGTTTTTTCTCAATGATCTGTTTTAAGTTGGCAGTTATGGCATACACCAGACAAAAATTAAAGCAACCTAAGGAAAATCACTGTTCCTTTTGTACTTTTAGAATAATGATAATAATAATAATAATAACGATTTCCCAATGTAAATATACTCAACCTAATTTATTCCATTTTATAATTCAAGAACAATTTGCAATCAGCAAAACGAGACCACTAAAAAATATTTTATAGCTAGCGTTACCATCCTAAAATTTTTTTTAAAAAAATAATACATTTTCACTATTCTCCCCTTTTTTTATTATAAATAATAATAATAAAAAAAAACTACTAATTAAACCCAATTAAAAGGTTCAAATGATGGCAGAGCTATCCAAATTTTCCGTTAAATATAAAAATAAGAATAAAAATGAATGAAAAAGTGTTTAGTTAACCTATATAAATTACAAGTTCGGTCTTTCTGGCACTTTAATTTATGGGGATGATGTGTTGTATATGGTTTACGCATCCATCTTAATGTGGCGATTTGGAAAAATAAATAAAATAATTTCCTGCCAAACTTTTCATTTGCTTTAAGAGATTGGAAGGCCGTTTATCGTCAAGTTCCATATCAGTCAAGAGTATTTTTAATTTCGACTCTTCGGTATCAGTTAATCTGTTTAACAAATCTGTTTTTAACGTTTTGTATTTATTATCTTTAGGAAGATTGGACAAATATGAACCACAAAGTCTAAAATAATTCAAACAATTCCAAACTAGCTATGTAAGATATAAAGCTAATTACCATCAAGGTTGAATTGGTGGGAGAAATGATTATTCTTCATATTTTACAGAGATAAATTGCTTTTGCCATCAGGATAGCTTCAAAGGATAAAGTAAAGAATTATGCTTTGAATCTGTATTTGTTGTATTTTGAAATGATTTTCAAATGCTACATTTTTTATTTATTAGATTCTTCCTTAAGTTGAATCAGATAAATATTAAAGAGGCAAAATTCGCACTGCACATAAATTTAAATTCTTGAGAAATTCTTACACTAAAATGCATTTTATCAAAAATTTTACTATCAAGACAACTATTATTTGTAACACTAATGGATATATTTGTTATGTAAATAAAGCTTTCTTTCTAAAAAATTTTGTATTAAATAAGGCTTTAGCTAAAATTCATTTAATTGCGAAGCTTCATTCAAGAATTAAAGATTCTATAATATAATTTAAATTATATATACCATATATGTTATAAATATAATTTACTTATATCTCTCTAAGTTTTCCAGTATATTTCTTATCATATAAAGGAATATAGAAGTTCATAATTTTGTTTTATTTACTTACAAAAACTTGTGAATTCCTCAGAAATCCACTATTACTTTTCCTCTTACTAATTTAAGAAGGGCACACGCAATTCTGTCGTAAGAAAATTATTCTCTTTTTGTAAAATAATTTTTTTAAACTTGTTTATATTGTTGGTAAGAAATCTTCTGATAACAGAATTTTTATCAAATGCAATAATTTTTCTAAGAAAATTTGTGTCTTAGAGAGGAATAACATATGGGGGAATGATTTCATCTTATTTTATTAAAATAAAAGAAAAGTAAATGAATTTTTTTCTTAAGAATATATCCTTTGGACTTTATCCACAACCAAAATAGAGGGACACTAATTGAAACTTATTGGAGGCCTGAATTAGTCAATTAGTGATTCATTTATTTTTCTTCTTAGCATACCGGCGATAAATGTGTTAAAGTTAACATTTATGTTAACTTTCTTTCTTCTATGCTCTATTCTCCTTCCTGAAAAAAAAAAAATCCTCAGTAATATCTACATTTTGTAATTTAGCCACTGTAAGGAATCTGATTTTAGGCGAAGTCTCGTAATTCATTCTTTGAGGGCAAGCTTAATCTGCTGGATTTATTTACAGCCGGCCTTATTCTGAAGAAAAAGACACAGAGTTCCAAATTTGATTGAAAAGTATATTGAAATAAAACATTTTACTAAATAATCAGAAAGAATATGAAACATCCACTTCCAATAAAAGCTGCAAGATTTTTTGCTGCTGCCATCTACTGGTGAAAATTAAGAAATTAGGCATTACTCATCACTTAAAATGAAATAATGTATGTTAAGAGTTTTCATATTTCAATCAATTGAAAAAATGTAATGTGTTCTAATTAATTTGAATTGATAGACAATATGGATAACGGAAAATAACAAATATTGTTATTAATCCATTGGATAGGATGCTTTTCTTTTTGGAACAACAAATAAAAAAAATTCTGCTAATTTGAATATTTCTTAAAAATGTTTTTTTTTCTATTATTGGTAAAAAAATATTTCGTTTATCTCATCTACATAATAGTTATTACCAGTTGTTGAGAAATTATTTTTGAAACTCAATATTAAATATTGTGTTAAACTGTATTTATCACTAGTGCATTGGCATGAAAAGTCAGGAAAACACTTGTATATTTGAATTTTGAGTAGCTTTTAGAAAATAATTAAAAATGGCAAAAACCAAAGGAGACGCACAAAGTGAGGGTTAAGTGGGTGACATTTTCATATTCCCTATGGCCACCACTATCAGATGAATTTTCTATTGCATTTATTTTCGTCAAATAGACAATAATTTTTGAAAGTAATGCAATATTTTATTGTTTCATCAATGACATGTGGAGAAGTATGACTAAAATATTAAAAAAAAAAAAAAATCTTTAGATGCTATTTATGAAATCAGTATTTTTTGCGAAATATTTTATTCTTATGTAGTTGAAATATTTTATTTCTAGAATGAAAACGCTTTCTGAATTTACGAAATTGATAAAATTATAATTCAAAGAAAAAACAATTCTGATTCGTAAATATGAAACAAGCATTTCCGTTAAAAATTCAACATTTTGTTTCCTGCTGCCATCTATTGGCAAAACTTGACAGAAGAGGCGTTTCTCTGCAAATAAGAGTGATAAATAATATTCTCATATTGGTCCGAACCTATTTTTCCCCCCTCAAAGATATAAAACAAAGATTTCTTGTATGAGTAAATACCCCAAATAGTTTTTTTTAATATTTGAAAAATGTCTACCGGTAATTTAATAGATTGCATTATATAATCAAATTGAAGCAATGATACTAACGCCAACAAGTTCACAAAAAGTAACAGCATAAAAAATTTGAGCTTTTCTTGGGAACTCATGTTGACTAAAAATATTCAAAGAGAAATTAAGCTTCCCCATTTTTACATTTCTTAGTGGATTAAAATAATAATAGTGGATTAAATGGATTAAAATAAAAATAAACACCATTATATATATATATATATATATAAACAAATCAGTAAAAATACCAAATCAAAAAGAATAAATATAGAATCAAAAAGGATGAAATTAAGAATCCGGACTGAAGACTTTCTCAAGGGCCACCCTCAGGCAGGGATTCATACAAGGGATTTTTCTGTGAGGGGTTTGACTTTTTCAACAATATTGACCCCTCGTAACCCGAAAATCCCCTGAAATTGAGGCCTTAGAGATAAACCATTTTTTTATAGAAATAAAACAACAAATTACTAATTTATGCGAAAATCATAATAACATAATATAAGCTACAAAAGAACACTCACAACCAATTATAGAAACAAAAAGGAAAGAACATACCAGTAGCAGATCAAATCTCTACAAAAAAGACTTTGTCACATTTCCCGCGTCCTCTCTGCATAAAAACGCCTCGTCATTCAAAGCAATAAACAATTGGAGGGTCTCAGCGCCATCTATTGAGTAAGTTGACATGTAACAGAAAATCTATTTTTAGCCATGCCAAAAGATCAGTAAGATGTCAATTCTTCTCTTATTAGAACTTCTATATTGCAATAGTTTTTGGGAAATTCATTAGTAGTTAAGTTTTTAATGAGATTATTTTTTGCTTCAATATAAGAAATTTTGTTATTACAAACTCTGTTAATCCTATTAAATTGTGAGAAAATTAAATTTTTGAAAATTTTAGAGTTTAGATTAGAACTGTAATTGCTAAGATTAATTATTTTAAAGCTGAATTCATCCCTTTTATCGTAGATACCAACTAATGTCTTACCATTAGAAGTTTCGAATTTTAAATCCAGATAAGTAGCTTCAAGTTGATTTTTGTTTGTTTCATTTAGCACTAAATCTTTTGGATAACAATAAGTAACAATATTAGTATTATCTAAGTTCAACAAAAGCAAGTCATCAATATGTCTCCATCCGTTTATTAAATTGTGTTTAATTATTTTTTTCTCATAGTAATGTAGGAAAATATTGGCTAATGCACTTAAGAAAGCTGCTCCCATTGGAATGCCCTTTACTTGTTCATAAAAATTAATTCCATCAAAAAGCGTAATTTTCTGTAGTATTAAATTTACGTAATTCTTGCCAGTTATTTTTTGTAATAATATCTTCATTTAAATATATTGTTGGACAAAGTCAGACCCCTCACAGAAAAAATGCCTTGTTTGAATCTCTGCCCGAGGGTGACCTTTGAGAAAGTCTCCAGGCCGGGTTCTTAATTTCTTCCTTTTTGATTCTATATTTATTCTTTTTGCTAATTTTGACTTGGTATTTTTACTGATTTGTAAAAATGTGTCAGTGTTTTAGTAGTACCAGTATTAACACTCTGTAAATACAATTATATCTTTTTTAGTTTTATTCAGAAAAAATATTTAATTTTTTTAGTTTGTTTTCAGAAATAAATTTTAATTTTAACTGAAATTAAATTTCATAATGAATATATTTTGTTTTTCTTATATATATATATATATATATATATATATATATATATATATATATATATATATATATATATATATATATATATGTGGGAAAAGGCAACGACCAGCATTAATATTTGAAATATATTTATTAAGATTAAAGTACAAAGGACAAAACATTACTACATAGAACATAAAAGATACATGAGCGTGAGCTGCACGTCTTGCAGTCTCACTGCCTAACTCTCGTCTGCCAATAATGGCGGGAAAGCATCACGTGATTAATGACGTGACGCAACATGGCCAGCATGGCGCCATACAGGATACGGGATCTGTCAGCGCTTCCCACATCGGCCATTATGACAGGATAGGCGACCTCGCCTTATGGTATACAGTACAATGAAGTAAATATATAAAACAAACAGCAAATACAGGAAAATAATTTGTAAAATTGAAATATTCACAAGATAAAACAAATAAAATAGTCATACCATCCGTGACAGCATAAGTATATAGCAATACAATAGCGTGCACTGGAAATATCGAATAACTAACTAAAAATAAAAATAATATTAGTGTTGAACATATAAAAATATAAAAACACAAAATAAACAGAGAAAAAAAAATCAAAGTCTATATCGTCCAAATATACACACACAAAAAGAAGGAAAATAGTTCTCTTTTTCTTTAAGTAATGTTCAGTGTTTTCTTTTGAAACACAATTCAAGTGATATGTTCTATATTGCTGGACCATGGTTTCATATATTCTGCACAAGTTGAAGTTTTTGATGGTCCATCGAAGAAATCACACTTTTCAACATCGTATGTGTCGTTTGCTTTAATTTTGATCACTTTATATGGTCCGAGAAATTTTTGTTTCAATTTCAGACCAGGGCCAAATTGAGTGCGCTTGATTGCGACGAGATCATTCAATTGAAATTTTTGAGCATGTTTCCTACGCAGATTGTAGGTACGGCGATTTTCTTCTTGGATTTTGAGGATTTGTTGTTTTGCATCTTTACGGAGCTCATCACGCTGTTGGAGAAATGCAGACTGGATCTCTTCGTTGACGATTTCGAGGATTTTTATATCATGCTCAGATTTCATTTTAGTTCCAAACAGAATTTCGAATGGAGTAGAATTGATACTTCGTTGAAATGTAGAATTAATAATTTGCTGAACGGAAGCAACATGGTTATACCATTTATCAGGGTTTTCTATGGATAGCTTGGAGAGTACAGATATGATAGTAGAATTAAGTCTTTCTACCTGACCGTTTGATCTAGGAAGTCCAGCTGTAATAGCAATATGGGTGATATGCTGATGTTCACAATATTCTTTGAATGACGTAGATGTGAAAGCGGTACCTCTGTCCGTAATAATCCTTGAAGGATTACCGAGAACTGATCTTTGGCATTCGAGCTTATTGAGAACTTCAGCGGTGTTGGTGGACTTGGTCGGGTAAAGCCAC
This sequence comes from Argiope bruennichi, assembly GCF_947563725.1. Lineage (NCBI taxonomy): Eukaryota > Metazoa > Arthropoda > Arachnida > Araneae > Araneidae > Argiope > Argiope bruennichi. The sequence continues at coordinate 27,909,551 of NC_079158.1, read as the reverse complement.
ACAAACTTCGTAAAGGAATCGATGATCGCCAGAATATGCTTATATTTCTTAGAAGTGCTGGGAAGAGGACCCAAATGATCAATATGATATGTATGAAAGGGAGTATCGTCTTTGTCAAGTGGATGCAAAGTGCCATCTAATTTGCCACGTTTTCTGTTATTTAGAATGCATGTTACACAGTTGCGTATGCATCGTTCAATTTTCTCTTTCAAGTTCGGAATAAAGAATTCTTTGTTTAACATTTCCTGCGTGCGTTTTACTGCAAAATGGCCTCGTTCATGACAGGATTTAATAATGTTGGCCTGCATATCATCAGGTACGACAAATAAATCGATTCCGTCTAAGTTCTTATATAAAATGTTGTTTTTGACTATGTAGTTCTCGTAAGGTGCATTTTGAAGTAATGCTTTTATAGCTGTAATATGCTCATCTGTCTGTTGAGCTTTGAAAATTTGAAGATTGGCACAGTCTTGAATGATCATGCAGCATGGGCTTCGGCTAAGAGCGTCGACATGAGTCATCTTTGAACCGGTTCGATGCTCTATTTCGTAGTCAAAATCCCGAAGGTATAATGCCCATCGCGAAATGCGGGAATTCATTTCTTTTTTATTTAACGTTTTGACGAAAGCATTACAGTCAGTGATAATTTTAAAGTGTGATCCGAGGATGTAAATTCGGAATTTTTTAAGAGCTTCTACAATGGCGAGTACCTCCAGTTCATAGCTGGTGTATTTTCTTTCGCTGTCAGACGTTTTCTTGGACATATAATACACTGGATGGAATTTGTTATCATCTTTGGATTTTTGTAGTAGGACTGCCCCCAAGCCATCAATTGACGCGTCTGTATGAATTTCAATGGGACTGCCTTGATTAAAAATAGTTAAAACGGGTTTATCAGAAAGTAACTGTTTTAAGCGTAAAAACGCAGTTTTTTGCTGAGCTTGAAATAGAATGGGGCTGTCCTTACGAAGAAGATCACTAAGTGGTTTTGCTATAGTAGAGTATGAGGGAATAAATTTTCTAAAGTATCCCGTAAGACCTAGAAAACGTTGTACGTCTTTTGCATTTTTTAACTCAGGATAATTAAGAACGGCTTTAGTTTTGGAGGGTGAAGGGAGCAATTTGCCGTGTTCTACTACGTGACCCAAAAATTCAATCTGACTATGCAAAAATTGACATTTTTTAAAGTTTATATCTAGTCCATAATCGCAAGCTACTTTTAAAACAGTGTTAAGGCGTTCGAGAGCCTCAGATTCATTATTTGCGGGAATGACGATGTCATCCATATACGGGAGGACAATGCCTTTTGCAATAAGATCACGAAAAACGGCATTTATGTATCGCATAAAGACAGGAGGACATGAACTTAAACCGAATGGTATATAACGGAATTGAAATTGACCTGTATTTGTGACGAAACTGGTGTAACAACGACTTTTTTCTTTTACCGGCACATGAAAAAATCCGTTACGCAAATCGAGAGTACTGAAAATTTTAGCATTTTGAAGACGATTTAAAATGTCATCAATTAATGGTAGTGGATAATGGTCTTTAACTAATTTACGATTTAATTTTCTATAATCTATACAGACTCTATGTTTTCCATCTTTCTTACGAACTACGACAACTTGACTAGCATAGGGTGAAGAACATGGTTCTATAATTCCATTTTTTAACCACTCGTCTATCTGCGCATTTACTATATCACGTTCGGCAAAGGGTAAACGTCGAGGAGAGTGGAAAATTGGCTCATCGTCAGTAAGCGTTATATCAAGTGCGATGTTCGTGGTTTTAGTTTTGTTAGGTTTATAGGCTAACAAAATCTGTTCAACCTCATTGCGAGTTTGTTTAGAAATATTCGGACCTATATCAAACGTGGGAGTTTCGGCAGAAATAGCCATTATAAAACTGTCAGTTTCAACAGGATCATCAGATTTAGAAATTTTGGAAAATACAACACCGTCAGGTTTAATTGTCAAATTTGCCTGATTTATTACGTCGCAACCTATTATTAGGTCATAAGTAGTACAATTATTAGGTACCACAGAAATAAAAACAGGAAAACTTTGTTTGTCAATAATAATTTCAGATTCAAAGGAACCTATTATTTTAGTTTGGGAAAAACCGAATCCAGTTAGTGTCATCTTGTTATTCGTCAACGGCGGCGATCCTAGTTTAATCCATGCAGAATGTTTGAGAAGTGTCGAAAAACTACCAGTATCGACTAATCCGGAAAGTGTATTATTAAGAATAACAACCTCTTTATGCATATTCGACGGAGAATGCAATAAATGTAAAGTGTTGACATTATCACGTGGGGTAGAACTGTCATTCCGAGTAGTACGATGACAATCGGAAGATTTATGTCCGAAAAGATTACAAGAAAGACATTTAGGACCACGATTACGATTAGGGCAAGACTTTGCGATATGTCCAAAATCGTTACAGTTAAAACAACGCGTCTTACTGTTAGTCGGATTACTAAGATTCAATTTTGATTCTCTTTGTTGGACAGGGATTTTATGTATTGTATCACGTCTTTGGCCGTCATTAGCATATCTAGAATACGACATCTTTGAATTATTTGCGTTCATTGCACTTACGATAGTTTCGAAAATTCGTAATTTTTCTTTAAACTCAGAATAGCATTTTGCACCATAAAGAATAATTTTATCAGAAGGGGAACCCTGTATCCCATTTATTGTGTATTGAATAACAGAACATTCATCAATAAGGGTTTCAGACTGATTCGCAATTTCACGCATGGCAATAAAATATTGCATAAAAGTTTCATTCGAGCGCATTTTACGTCTTTCTAGTTGTTTATGTATTTCAATCGAAGTTACTTTATAGGAAAATTCATTAATTAATGCACTTTTAAAAGCATGATAGGAATTTAGATTTCTTTGAGAGAATAAAAAAGATTTAGCTGCGCCGGAAACTAATCTCTTTACAAAGATTAATTTTTGTTGTTTGTTTAAAGAAGGAAAAAGAGAAAAATTCTCTTCAACATCATAAAAAAAACTTTTAATCGAATAGGAATCATTTCCTGTGAAGTTTCTGCTACTACCACAGAGATCGCGTAATAAAAAACAAAACTGAAGGTTTATTTCATTCATCTTTTGGTTATTCGAGGGATCATTTTCGAGTGATTCCCTTTTGGCGCCAGTAATTAATGCCTGACTGTTATTTATTAATGTTTCGTCTGAAGTTACGGGGATGGGGAAGGAAGAATTATTACCCGTATTACTCATAGAGCTGTTATTAATAGATGAAGTTTCGGTTTGAGAAACCTTTTGAGGAGACAAAGGTTTTTCTTCTGTTTCCGATAAAAAAACTAATATCTAGCGAGTTTTGAAATTCATTTAAATTTGTTAGGGCTTTAAAAATATTTTCACACATAGCATCTTTGTTGGTCTCAGTTACTTCTAAGTGTAATAAATTAGAAACGGAGATAAAATCAGATAAAGAAAAAATCTTCAGCAATTCTTGTTTATGTTTTTCTACATCTAAATTTTCAAATCTTTCAAAATTTCTCATTCTTTTTCTAGAAGAATGGTCAAAATTACTGTAACCTAACACAGAGTTAAGCAATTTTACGGAATTAGTTTTTGCATATTTAAGGGAGTTAGCGATTAATTGAATATCGCCTAGTTTTAAAGACATTGTAATGAATTAAAACAGAACTAATGCACATTCACTCGGGATTAAAATTTAAAGGGAGAATGGAATAAAGTAATGTACTATAAATTACAAACTTGGGAAAAAATTGCGCCTACCTGGTTGGGAGCAGTCGAATTATTCACTCTTAAAAGTTCCTTTTTTTTAAAGCAGCCAGTATATGTCAGCACAGTTGCACAAGAACACGAAGTAATTGAACCTTTAACGTTTTCACTTGAATCATATCCATCCAAAACGTGCACTAACGTCCATTAAAATATCCACGGCAAAAATCCACTCTTATCAAAATTCTTAGCATCAATTTAACGTCTTAAATTGTACTAACGTCCACAGCTTTTCAACAATTTGGCGGGATTTGCTAGGGATATTCACGAGAAAGGCCGAGCCCCCAAAAATGTGGGAAAAGGCAACGACCAGCATTAATATTTGAAATATATTTATTAAGATTAAAGTACAAAGGACAAAACATTACTACATAGAACATAAAAGATACATGAGCGTGAGCTGCACCTCTTGCAGTCTCACTGCCTAACTCTCGTCTGCCAATAATGCGGGAAAGCCTCACGTGATTAATGACGTGACGCAACATGGCCAGCATGGCGCCATACAGGATACGGGATCTGTCAGCGCTTCCCATATATATATATATATGTATGTATGTATATAATTCAGAAATGAAGAATTGGATATTATCAATGATACGGAATTAATTCAAATTAAAATGAAATAATTCTATCAGATGAATAACAATACGCAGATTAATCCACCTACTGAATGCTAACTTTATTTTACAAAAAGAAAAAAAAATGAATAGTCCTGAAGACGATTATTTAAACTAACACTTGTGCATCATAAAAGTGTTAGAAATTCTGAAACTATTTCTAATGTTACATTTTTACCGAAAATAATTCAAGCCTTTTTCTATGTTTTTACTAAAAGAAGGGGGACATCTACAGAAAACTTTTTCCATATTTAAAATATTTCAAAGAAATTTCGTCATACTCTCAATATAAAATAATTGCTTAATTACATCAACGAATTAATAGCGGAACCTCATTGAAAAAATGCTACATAAGAACTAGAATACTTTTAGGTGCGTCTGAGGTATTAATATTTATAAAATCAAATGAATTGCACTTGAATTCATTAATTATTTCAAATTATTTGTTTTTTTCTGATATTACAATACTTTCATTTTCTTGTGAAATATTCTTTAATTGAATGAAGTTAATTTTCTCGAATATCGAATAACTTTCGAATAAACGTTAGTTAATAATTATAATTTATTAATATTGCATTTTTTTCAAAAGACAGAATAAGACATAAAAAACATAATATCCTTTGGGTAAGTGTGTGTAATAGAAAGATTTTCTCACTGATCCGTTTTCAAGTCATACTCTGTTATAATATTTTGACGGATGCACTGTGCTTTAAAAGCTTCGGAATAAAATTGAACACTTGCATTTCATTAATAAAAGTTTGCCGTTCACCAGGATTTTTAGAATGCAAAAAAAAAAACACACACAAAAAAAACACGTTTTTAGTACATTTATTTTTGATTATTCAGTTTCAACAAAGAAACCAGATTCAAAAGTTAGTGGACACTATGTTCAATGGAATGTATTTTTGAATAGAATGTTTTTAGCAATCCACACACAACTGAGTATGCTGTGGAAAATACTGGGTAATCCAGAGAAACTGGTAAAGAAAAGGAGACATTTGAACGCTTAATAAATGCATTGCATGTGTTCAAAAAGGAAAGAAAATAAACTATTAATATGGTTCTGTATAATCTGTGAAGTTACAAAAAGATTTATTAATTTAGCTTAAAAAAGTATGTGCACACACAAACACACACACACACACACACACACACACACACACACACACACACACACACACACACACACACACACACACACACACACACACACACACACACACACACACACACAATTCTAAGTGTTGTGTGTGAGTGAATTTTCATATTGTGGTAAAATATTTCACAAGAAATATTTTTCAAAACTATAGATGTATTCATAAAAAATGTCATACACCTGAATATTTTTTTGGGCTGAATAATTTTTAAATTATTTTATTCTAAACGCAGTCATTTAAAAAAAACTAGATAATGGCAGTTTGTTGGAAATTTATTAATAAAACTAACACCACAAGTTTATCAAAATTAAAGATAACGTTCCATGAAAACTAAAAACTATCAAACTAAATATTCACATGCTGCTCCCTACTGTCCTACAAACCCTTGACAGATGGTGTATTATTTTTGTACAACCTTTTACGACTTCAATACCCGAGAAGGAAATTGCACTTTTGATTATTTATTTCTTTTGAAATTATTAGCACGAAGAATTTTTATATGCAACGCACTCATAGAGAAAAGGGTGGTATAGTAGGCAAGAGAAAAGTTACTTAATCAATACCACAACTGAAGTCTTATTCAGCTGAGGTTATTTTGTATATCACATAGAATGTTCCAACAGGGGAAGTATTTACATGAACCGAACTTGTATAGAAATTAATTTATAATAATAAAATAGGAACTAAAGACCAGCTATTTGAATTTGAGTCCTTTGATGTGGAAAATCAAACCTCAAGTCATAGCGTAGCCAATGCATCCATGACAATATTTATTGAATCTAAAAGATATCTTTTTCAACAATCATTTAATATAAAATTCCTTTTTTTTCTCTCTATAAATTAAAAAAAATATTATCTGAAAAGACAAAAATTTAAAATTATTATTTTTTTGACTTTCTAATTAATTTTAAACTAAATTTTAATAACTAAAATTTTAAACCAATTTTTTTTAACAGTAAACTGACAAGAACAAGTTCAGTAAAAATTAAAATGAAATCTACGATCGTAAATTTCAAGTTATCATGCGAGAACATTATTTTTTTAAGTCATTATTTGTCTTAATGAATTTAAGTCATTAACCAGTTCAAACCAGTTTGAAACAATCACGGAACTTCTCTATCGGTCTCTATTCCTCTCTCTCTCTCTGTCTATCTATATATAATGATATTTTAATATCTAATTTAATTCAAATTAATTTCCTAAATTTGTTGCCTAATTCGGCCCATGTCTAAAGTGTTCTGTTGTTTCCTGATACCCTTACACGTATGAATCTGTGTAAAAATTACTGCGCAATCAATTCTACGTATCAGGTGAAAATGATTCCTCCGTTGCCCTTGTCAAAGGTCAACACGTATATTCAATCGCCACGTGGCCGGAAATTATATATATTAGTGGCATGGAAAAATGATATATATAATTTTTTTTAAACTTTCATTTTTAATTTTTCTAGCTGGAAAACAAAGTTTGGGAGCTCGACCTATTTTCAGATGAAATAACAGCTATGATGTCATAGTTCTACGTCAACCCTTTAATAACGCATCTGCTGTCAAAGAAGCATACGTAATAATAAAGCAATACTGGTAAAAGCAGGTCAACCTTTTAAAAACGCATCTGCTTTCAAAGAAGCACACATAATAATAAACCAATACTGGTGAAAGCAGATAAAAAATACATGAGATTAAATAATAATGATGAAAATTGAAATTTATGCTATATTCATTGCCTTCGTGATTTCGTACTTCAATTTTCATTGCCTACTCAATTTCGAGCTTCAAAACCCCTTAACCAAAACAACATCATGTTCTCACATGTTAAAAAAAGTCTTTAAAAAAACAGGGTTTAGAGGCTATTACACCACTTAAATTTCTAATAAAAAACAGAATAAAATTACATTTTGATATTATAGTAAATTTTATTTCTAACGCAATAATTTATTTTTATCGCAATCTTTTACCGAACTAAATAAAAACAAGAAACTCAGACTATTAAATAAATAAATAAAGTAAGAATTCATTTCACAAATGTATAAAGATAAACAATAAAAGAATAACTGAAACAAGGCTTTATTAATACATTTAAGGATAAAATAGATGCGCTTCAATCAAAAACTTTAAAATAAGTAGATTTTGCATCTGTTAACAAACATGCTTATTAATAAAAGCAGATTCTATGTGATATTTTTACAACATTTCGTAAAACGAGCTTAAAATGTCATAATTATTATGCCCTACCTTTCTAATTTATTATTATATTATACAGTCTAGTTATATAGTAAAGAAAATCTGCTAGAGTATTGTGAGGGGATAGGAGGATTAGCATAGATGTTCTATATTCGTAGATTCCAAGTCAGCACTTCTGGTAGTAAAATCAACGAACACCCAAAATAAAAAAAAAATCTGGAAAATTAAAGAAAACTTGAGTAAGGCTAAACAGTACAAATGGATTAGATTAAATTGGATTAAGGCTCACATCGGAATATGTGAAAACGAGAAAACATATAAGTATGCAAAAAAAAAAAAAAAAAAAAAAAGGCTGCACAGAAAAACCAAATAGACATTGTGGTTCCATAATCATTACAAATTTTGAAGAAGGAAATTAGAAGAGAGATGATTATACAGTGACAGGATAGATGGATAATGACGTGCAAAGGACACATGTCATATGAATTCATATCGGAATCAAAACTTATAAAAAGAATATTTCACCCGATGATAGGGCAAATTATATCAGGGCACGGAAGATTTCCTGAATACTTCTGCAGATTCGGAAGGATGCAAGACAACACATATATAAGTAGGGAAATAAGCTCAGTTCAGCTTAGAGAAGAGAGAGTACCAAATGTCATTCGTCTACCTCAAGGCGCTTTTGAGTTATCATGTAACAAACAGAGAGACATACATAATTCAAACAAAAAAAAAATTGTTTAGGGGAAGGAGTTGTTAAGTGAATTTGAAACTTGGAAATTCACCCGAATTCAATTCATTCGTTTACAATATTTTCTACTTGCATACTTTACACATGAGTGAGTAAATAGATATCGGTTAACTCTAATCACTCCATACATCGTATTTATGAAAGTAAACATTGACGGCTTTTTATGGAAAATACATATTCAGCCAGCATTCTTTCCAATTATTCCACCTTTAAAAATCTTCGGGAAGATAATAAAACAATGTGAAAATCACGTTTCGGTACAATAATAAATAACGCTTCATTGTCATAAAAAATAAGATAGGAAAAAAGGCTAGAATACGTTGGACATCGTTTCCAATGCATTTACCCTTAAGGTTTGGGGAAATCAATCAAATAAAAGATCGCTCAATCTTTATTCGAATTGAAAGCCGGGGCCACAGGTGGCGGTATCAGCCCTCTCTCTTTGTGCGCCCCAGGGCTCATCGATGCAAGATGCGAGAGTTTTCCGTAAATCTGATATTTGTATTCGAGGTGCCCCGTCTTCTACGTTTATGGGCCACAGCGCATTTCCTGAAGGGAGAAATAACTTCCGTTTGTTTTACAGGTTAGTGTCATTTCTATAGTTTTTTTCTTGTGTTAGGGGGAGGGAATCTGTAAGCCTGTTAAGGCGATTCTGCTTCTTCTTTTTCTTACCACCCTTGAGCTTTCTCGTCTTGTTTATTGTTATAGAATTTCATATATATCTACAAATATCTGATTTTATTTTAGTTTTATTGAATTTCATTTTATTGTAGCTACAAACGAGGTTTAAATGATGATTTTATTTTTTTATGCCGTGATATGATTTTTAACCTCCAGTGGTTGAAATCTACTTTAATTGCATTACGAACAATACCAGTAATGCCAAATCGCCAAATAGTAATTGCACAGCTTTTACAAGCTGAAACAATTAGTAAAATCCTGTGGGAGTAGCCTTTCACAAATTTTCTCTCATACTGTCTAGTAAACTAGTCATGCCAGAGAATGCCTTACGTGGTTCAGGCATACTTATTTGGAGTACTTTGTACGTACTTGGTACGCCTGTACTAAGTAAAGTACAGGCGTACTTTACTTGGCGTACAGTTATTACAAAACATTAATTTTTGGCAAGAACTTAACATTTTCCCTTAATTTATTGTTTCTTCTTGACGATAAATTTCTATCATACGTTAATAGAGTCCAAAATTCGAATTTATATTTTAGACATGTTTTTCTAGACTATCGAAACAAAAATTTTACACCAAATTGCACTTATAATCACAAAACCTCATATCAAAATTTGATATATTTAAGTCTTTGCATTTTTGAATTAACGTATTTACATGTATCTGAAAGGATACAGACCGACAGACAGTCAGTCCTTAGTTGGATTTAATTCAAAATTTGACAGGGGCTACACTATAAAGGTTAATTCTGTATACCGGATTTTATCTATATAGTTCTCTTTGTTTTGCAATTATCGTATTAATTTATATTCGAATAACTGGATAGACGAACTTTCATGAACAATTAATCAATTTCAAATAAGGAAAGGAAATAAGCGATATAGTGTTATTTCTTTCAAAAGTAGCTTATAGCTCTAATAGTTCTGATTTGCAAATGGATGTCTGTGATAATATGAGGTGTATGTAATTTTAGCTGCTTCTGCAGAGATAATTGTATATTGATCATTAAAGGCCGTCACTGATGTACTCAAGCTAAATGTTTGAGGTCACGATAATAATAATCTATCTGACAGCTTGAAGAATAGCCTCACAAGAAAACATCAGTTGTGGCTAGATGATTGGTCCGAAAAGGCCTCGCTGTATTATGGATATGACAAACAGCACAAATGGGGAAATGACGAGTAGCAACGATGCTGAAAGTTAGGAACAAAGTAAAAGAGCTTAAAATAAAGATATATTGACTTTTGTTTTTTCTACCGATTCCCCATTTTATTAATTTCGAAACCTCTAAAAGTAATAAAAGTAATGCATTTTTAAAAAAATTTAATACCATATATTTGTTTTCACTTGATTAGGTTGTCGTCTATTGCTTTTGATAATTACAATATTGTATCTGAACTTGCAAATAAAATTTGGTACACATCTAGAAAGTAGTAAGAGTTAAAAAAAAGCCGAAAGGACAATGTACTAAATTAAAGGTAAATATAACGTAAACAATCCACTGCATTAATATTTCTTTAAAAAAAATAGAACAATATAAGAATATAGTTTAAATAAAACAAACAGAAACAAAATTTGAAAAGTAACGAATAGATAGAAAGGTGGTTAATAAATAATAGTAATAAAAATTATTTATTAACCACCTTTCAGAATGCAGTTCAGAAATTTTGAGCTTTCACATTCTGAGATTGTTCCCAAATCAGAAATACCTTAATTTTTATATGCACAAGCAGATTTAATCTCTCTTCCAAAAAAAAAAAAAAAGAATAAATTGCATTTTATGCCTATTTTCGGATTACATAAATAATATTAACTGCATTTTTTTTCATTTTTGCTGATAAATAGATAGAATACTACTTTATATTTTATTTCAAATTTAGATGGAAAATTATGATGCCTGTACTTATTCAATATTTCATAAAAATGTTTCTTTTATTACAGAGAATGTTACATTACATATGACGAAAAGTTATGTGTTATAAAAATTTCCTCAAATAATCATTTTGTGTTTTAATAAAAAATAAAACAGAATCATACAATAGCATGTCAGAATTGTTGTAATGAAGTTTGTAATAAATATAATAAAAATGTTTGTATCAAAATTTTCCTACAACTACTATGGCTTTTATAAACATTTATTAAACTGTGCTCTTTTTGCAATCTATACTTTCGTTTTTTTACTAATTTAAAGATCTTTCCCTCAAGATTGACTGTCCATCCCATGCCCAGAATGCAATGCAACTGTACCCATATACACTTTTTACATAAAAAAATATCATCTTATACTTTTTTTTCCCCATGCAATTTCCTTCTTTTTATTATTAATGATTTAAACATCTTTACAACAAGGTTGGATGCTCATATGGTTTCCGGAAGCTATTGCTAAAAGAAAATATTTCCGAGAGAGAATACAAATTACTTTCTTACCACTCCCCGTCTAAAATTGCGCACGCTTGCGTGAATGCTCATTCCTATAATTTCCGGTGAAAGAAGGAAGACGACGCATTCATTTGTCTTTTACGCAACCATAACTTGCGATTCGGCCGTTTTTCTCTCGGAATAATCGTTTCTTTCGTCCGGAGCTTATGATTTCACGTCTGCCGTCCAATTCGAGCATGAAATAATCGACAGGGATGAGAAAAAGCGAGAAGGGAAAGGGTTAGGAAAATAATGGGTGTTGGGAATAGGCGGAGAAAAATATAACACTTATTTATTTTTCTTCAATCCCTTTTCATAGACACCTTCCGGTGTTTTTAAATAAGTGGACCGGAAGTTTTTGCATAAACAGTTGCTCGCCAAAGTGTAGATTTTCACGTGGAGCTGAGCTTCTGTATGACGCCATATTTGGACATAGTTATGAAATTGAAACATGTAATGCGTTAGGAATTGTAAGACCAATAACTACTTCTATATTTACGAGAAAGGAAGCCTACATTTTAAGGAATGTATTTAAAACTGATCGTGAAATTATTTCTGCACTTATTCCAAATTTAATTCCTTATTTCTATCATTTTATCTACTGTTTGATTAGAATAGACTTTCGTTTTTGGGAATGTGTTATCGTTTTGATCCAACTAAATATTAATAGAAAAAAAATGTTGAAATCTTCTCTTTTTTGTTAAAAAAATGGATATTGTTGCTATAAATAATTTATAGGAACAACTTGAGAAAATTAGCATATTATACAAGGTATACGGGAAATCTTGAACAGATTGCAAAATTTAGTAAAACAAAAACTAAAAAGTATTGATAAAAATCCTTAATTACATATATTAGATTTGCTAAAATTAATAATTTTTGATATGAGATTCTTTTATTGCACGCTAACCACCTTTGGCGACCAGCCGGTTCGCCAATCTTAATGTTCGTTAAAATTTTAATAATTAAATATTTTATACAATTCCTACTTTAATAGCTTCTTCATCAAAATATTTTAAAACTTCAAATTTTGATAGTCATATAATTCACTCATAATATTATAAAGACCTTCATAACGTAACATGTATCTCTCTAATTTTCTGTTAGCTTCCGTAGAATTTATTCCTTAAATAAAAGCGGAAAGGATTAATCTGCAATTAATATAATAATATTTTTTACTGAAACAAAGCATTTTTTATAATATGATTACTGAAAACAGAGTCACTGAGCTTAGTGAACTTTATGGGCACTAAAGAATATACTTCTTAATTTTATGTACAAAATTTTATCAGATTCTTCATGAGTAAATCGATTAATTAACAATAGTTAATTTTAAATGCATCAAACACTAAGAAAATAAAACGAATCGTTTAAAATAATCGGTTGAAAACAGGTTAAAAAATTACTTAAAAAACGATGAACTTAAAACTATAAGCATATACAAAAATATATATAACTAACATAAATACAATTACAAAAGCTTACAACTCACCTAAAGTAGCTGTAGGTCAAACGGACACACACACACACACACACACACACACACACACACACACACACACACACACACACACACACACACACACACACACACACACACACACACACACACACACACACACACACACACACACACACACACACACACACACACACACACACACACACACACACACACACACAATTCTAAGTGTTGTGTGTGAGTGAATTTTCATATTGTGGTAAAATATTTCACAAGAAATATTTTTCAAAACTATAGATGTATTCATAAAAAATGTCATACACCTGAATATTTTTTTGGGCTGAATAATTTTTAAATTATTTTATTCTAAACGCAGTCATTTAAAAAAAACTAGATAATGGCAGTTTGTTGGAAATAGATATACTGCTAGATTTTACTGCTATAATAACTTTCTTTTTCACTTGCAGTTGAGTTATTATTATTATTTTTTTTTTGGAAGAAAAAGAAATCCTGAACTTAAATCGTTTTGTTTCTCATAATATATATTTGTACACTAATCATTGTAAAATACCTTAAAAGAAGATATTTAAAAAAAGTTATAAAAGTTAAATACTTCACGACTTTTAATTTGAGTGAAAAAAATATCGCGCATAGTTCAAAATGTTTTCTATCAATATTAAATATTTCGAATTCCTCACCTCTCTATGTTGCTGATGAATTCCCACATGATTCGAGTCTTTTTTCTGCCTGTATATCTTTAAATACTTCCTTAGAGTTATGCTAATACTATAATAATATTTCTCTTTTCGTAAGTTCTAAAATATCTTCCTTATCTGCTTGCCATATGCTGCGAAATTTTAAAAAAAATGTTAAAGTATATAAGTAAAATGTATCTGATAAAGTAGTATATTTAAAAATTACCTCTCTAATATTCTACAATTTTATTCATATAAATAAAATCAAACAAGAAGTTATGTTTAGTCATTTTAGACCAACATGGAAACTACCAGTTCATAAAAGAATAAAATGTTTATCCCAATGATTGTCAGAACTCACAGTGTTTAAAACTAAGAAGAAATTATGTTATTTCTGAAAGAGTCTCAAAATTCAGAAATTTTGAAAAAAGGTACCCAAATCGTTGAGCATCTTTACAGAACATTGAGGGGGCCGTTATTTTTTTACACTGCAACTGGAAATGAAACGACAAGGGAGCAGTCATTTTTCAGTCTATATTAAAAATAATGTTTGAAAGAGAAACTCTCAAGTCACTTTTCAAAGCATTTACATTTCAAACGCGAAATATATGAAGTGTGCAATATTTTATATTCCGAAAGTCAAGGAAGATACATTTTAATGTATTTTTCAGATTTTAAATAGCAGTGTTCCGCTAAATCTTCTTTATAAAGAATATTCTTTTCCACCATTGCACTACAAACATTCTTTTCAAAGAAGCATTTCGAGAATCTTAATTTGCAACAAAATACTTAAACTTTGACTTCAGTCGTTTGAATTATGAGGAGAAAAGTCTCATTCGAAAAGTTATTTATTTCAGAGACAAAGCGAAGAGAAGGCCTTTCCTTTGTTTCAAGAAACAAAGGTAAATGTTTCCCTCAGCTTTTCTTTTTAAACTAGACCCGAAAGGAAATTCTCCATTATTCGTTGTTTATTCTATTCACAATGAATGCTTCCTATAATAACGAGCTAATATTTCACCAAATGCTGTTTGGTTTATGAACGATATGAATTTATCAAAATCAATTCAAGCTATGTTATGCAACTAAAATTTTAAGATAAGTTTTGAAACTCATTCAGTTTAACAGGTAAGATAATATAAGGAATCCAAATATAATAAATGATTCATTTGATAATGACACCTTTGTAAAAAGAAGAATTTCAGCAAAATTTTAAAAATGTTTAGGAATACTTTCCTTTTATTCAAAATAAATGATCTTTTTTTGTATTTTAAATAAATTTATTTTTAATCGTTTTATCATCAAAAGATTTTTAGAATTATTAGATCAAGATATCTATAAGAAAAAATCATGGGAAGAAAAAATTCCAGTCTAAAATGTAATTTATGAAGGGTAAGGTTATTTATTTTAAATTATTGCAGGCGTCATCTC
Source organism: Argiope bruennichi (assembly GCF_947563725.1). Lineage (NCBI taxonomy): Eukaryota > Metazoa > Arthropoda > Arachnida > Araneae > Araneidae > Argiope > Argiope bruennichi. The sequence continues at coordinate 27,894,372 of NC_079158.1, read as the reverse complement.
TATTTTTTTATCATAGGTTGCATGGTTACTTTTTATTTATAGGCATTAATATATATTAATGGTATAATAACATTAATGATACATTCAGAACAACAACGATTCAATAATGCGATATGAATAAGATTAAAAATCAAATGGATAAAAATATATTTGATCTTTTAATCTCTGTAAAAGAAGTGATTTTGTTCCAAGAAATGTCATTTACGAGCATATAAATTGAAATAAAATAGAGTTAGTTTATTATTTCAAGCCTTTGCATTCTGCTTTAAAATTGATTTAAAAAAAAATTACGCGAAAAGCAAGAAACACTTGCAGTGAAAATGTACGGAGATATAAATGTGAAACGTTGTTAACAGAGGATTCTTATAAGATTTGTATCGTAAATATTGAATTTTGAAAAAAGCATTGGATTTCGTGCTCGAACGTTACTTAGGATTGCTCTGTATTCCACCTCCGAAAGGATAGAAGAGTTATAGAAGCTTCCTTTTTCCGACATATAGATTGTCCACCTGGAACAGAAACACGATTTAAACTTCAGTAAAAGATAATCTATACTTATATAAAGCTCAATGTGTGTGTGCGTGTGTGTTGACTCTCTAAATCTATGCTAAAATTCGTTCGTTTCAATATTCATTCAAAAATATGCTTCGTAAAAAAAAATTTCTGATACCAATTGCGGAAATTAACAGAAAATTAGAGAAACACATATTACGCTCCGGCTGAGGGCCTTTATAATATTATGAGTGAATTATATGACTACCAAAATTTGAAGCTTTAAAATATTTTGATGAAGAAGCTATTAAAATAGGAGTTACATAAAATATTTAATTATTAGAATTTTAACGAGAATTAAGATTGGCGAACCGTCTGGTTGCCTAAGGCGGCCAGTCTATACTTATAATAAAGCTTAATGTGTGTGTGTGTGTGTGTTGACGCTCTATAGGTCAGACCGTTCTACCTACAGCTACCACATATGGCACACGTATAACTTGGAGGCTGAGAATGTGCATTTAGGAGCAATTTTTTTGAATTTTTAATTCGAACTTTAATTAATTAAAAATTAAGCGAAATTTTAGTATTTTTCCGCTATGACTTCCGAAAATATCGCAACAGAAAATTGATTTTTACATCAAGTTAAAGTCGAAAAAATTATCTTTTTAATGATACCAATGCTTTAATCTATAAATTAAGCATTGGTATCTATAAATTAAGTATCGGTATTGGTATGAATTGTAAATCTGTAAAATCTGTAAATCTGTAAAATATACTATCAGATAAGAAAAAAAAATTTTACTCCCTCTTAATTTTTTTGTCGAAGGGATTTTTCTCCCCATTTTATTGAGTTCTCTCCTTCCAAATATAAAAATTTTGAATGAAGAAAGTTGCTTCAATTCTATAAAAAATAATTTTTTTAATAATTTTTTTAATCTAATATTTATTTGTATACTAAATAGGAGATTTTTATTTCTGATCATTTTATTCAGTACCAGGTGAGATCGCTAGTATGAAACCAGTTTCATTTAATTAATTAATGATTCATAATTAGGTTAAGTAATATAAATAGCTTATACTTATTCAGTAAAACAAATGAAGAGATAGCAAAACTATAGTAATATAACAAAATTCAACAGGAAAAAAGCGAAAAATAACAAAATCCAATCACTACAAACGTGAAACAAAAACAATAAAATGATTACAATGAAATAACAAAAATACAAGAAACATAAATATGTGATTTTCTGCATATCAAAGGAATTTTATACATTTTAGTGTGCTCTGAAGATGTGATAAAATTATTAATCACGCGTAGAAATAAGTTAGTGCAATCTTAGAAATTAAATAAAAACATTGATTAAATAAAAAAGTATTTAAGTATGGAAATTTTTTGCACAAAATGATACCCACTCCTGTTGTTTTACACATCAGAAATAAGAATATTTATTTTATTACTTTTAATTTTCTTCTATATTAAACATTTTTTGTTGTGTTTTTTAAAATTACTCTGAGAGAAATGAATAATTTCAACTGATAATCCAAAATACTGAATATATCAAAATCGAAGAGAGCAAATATGCTATTTCAATGAAACATTTATAGATTTCTAGATCATAAATGACACGCCATACCTGGGAGAATATTTCGTTCGCATTCAACCGAACGATGGTTGAATACGAACGATGGTTGAATTTCTATATTTGGGAGGGAAAAAAAAAGACGAGTTAAAAATGAAGAAGCAAAGGAATGAATACAGCAAAAGATCAAGGAAACTACAAATAAGCGCGCATATATTTTCTTGTTGCTTCAGGAAAAAGCGGAGAAATGTTTATTTCACATATTTCAGCTGCTGTCTTGTCCTGTTCATGAGAGATGGCGAACTATAAAGCCATTTCTTGCTCTTTGTTTCCTCTCTAAATCAGAATAAATAAAAGTAACTGAAAAAAATGAAAAAGGAAAAGTTTCCGACGAAAAAATAAAATTCTAAAAGCAATTTTCAAAAGCGTGTCGAAGAATTTCTGTCCAAAAGCGTCAAATCTGAAGCTAGGAAGGCTTTTTGAAAATCGCAAAGTCTGCATTTTTTTTGTTCCATCTTCTTGTGTCTGTTTCGCGAGACAGTGTTCCTTGAAGTACTTTTGCCCGGAAAAATGACATTTTACATATCTGAAAGAAAAAAGGTTTTCTTTAAAATTTCCGAAGAATAAGGATTTATGTAACTAAATTGCATTCATGCAATAACTATCGGAACATTTACGCCATTTTATTGCTTCTCTTCAGAAAAAGTTTTTGTATTTCTCTTTGGAAAATAAAATTACGAAATGAAAAATGTGATGATTTTTACTTATGTTTTAAAAAAAGTTTTTCTAAAGGAAAAGAACTGTTTTTTGAATTAAAATTCTGTGAGCTTTTATAAAAATAAAGGAAAATAAAATATATGAGTGAAACTGTAAATGTTGCATTATCCGTACTTTTACGAGTCTGTAATATTGCATCTCTGCGCATTAAGTCTTGCTGTAAGGAACAGAGTTTTACAGAATTTCTAATGCTGGCTGAATGGAAATTTGGACAATGATCTCCATTCATGTGACACAAATAGTGACTGATTGGTGAAGAATTTGGCTACAAAAATGAAAGTTCTCGAATATACAAGAATTAAGGCAATATCTTTATTAGGAGAAAAAATTCGCAGATCCTTTTAGAAGCATCCGAGAAAGTTGAAGCAAGTGAGTCGAATGGAATGCCTGTGTGTCTTACATGTAAGATGACTGATAGTGAACGAAGAGCACAAATAAAAAAATACTGATAATTCGTATAAATTTTCGCATAAAAAATTTTGGAGGGTGAAATTTCTGTACTTTTCAAACATTTTTTCTCAACATTTTTTTAAAAATTAAAATTATATTCGTTTTATTCTTACCTAATGTTTTCAAGTTTATGTATGCACTGTTATTGTTTCTTTAGCTTTAAAAAAAGCGAATGACATTTATAATTATGTTGAAGCAACCTTTATACTTGCATAAAATGTAAGAATTCGTCATTATTTTCAGAAGTAAATTTTTTAGCAAAATGTTTCTTAATTTTTTTTATAATCATCAATTAACAATCAACCATCAATCAATCATAACAGTCAATTTCTGATAAATAATTCCCTAATCAGAAAGTTTTTAAAGATATCCACTTTGTAACAGACCAGATTTTGTTTTATAAAGAATTAGAACTATGTCGGCACAATGTGTAGTAGAATTTGCCCAAAATATTGGGTGAAAGTTCAGTTCCTCATAGGTTGTCATTCTTGATGAAATATTCAATTTCATTAGATTGGCATCGTACTTAGAAGATACATGCCAGCGTTGAGACACATCTTAACAGGCTTTACTTGGAGGATGACATTATCTAGGAGGTCATAAAAAGCGAATTGATATCTCCAAGATTACAAATGATATTAAATTCTCATCTATTATATTTGATTTTTGTTCCTATAATATTTACATAATAATAATGCAAATATTAAGGCTGCAAAACAAATATTTACATAATAATTTAATATTGTGTTATTTATATTCTTTCCTAATCTATTAAAAAATTAGTTGTTTCATTATTAAGCAGAATGAATTAAGGCGAAAACAACTTTTTCGATTTTCTTCGTGAGATTTTTTTTTCTTTATCAAAGTTCAATTTTTGTTCTCGGATTTTTTTTTCTTCTTTCTTTTTTTCTTTTTTTCTCAAAATCATTCGGAATTGGTTATCCGGAAAACTACAATTCGAAAAATTAATCTCTACCATATTCTCAAAATATAAATATAAATCTTATACAATATCAGGTTCTTCAAAATAAACCATAGATTCTATAAACCTTAGAATTATTTTAAGCCTAATTTTAAGAATTTATATTTTTTAATTCTTTAATATTTTTATAATTAATATGAATATATTATAACTATTCTGCAACATAAAAAATCACCAAAATTTTCAGATTGGAATATTTAAGTATCTAATAAAGAATCTCGGTAACATTTTAAGTTTACAAAATCTAAATATAATTCATAAAAATAAATAACAAATGTATTTTTATTTTAAATCTATCACCAATTAATTATCTCATTTAATTCTTAAATTTATCTCAGAATTTCACCTAAAATTTATTTTTGAAGATTTAAAATAATTCATGCTTCAATTATCTTCTAATACTTTATTAATTTGGCAGACAGGTAAAGAAGAAGAATTATTTAAGCTTATGATTTTATGCATTAGGAATTATAGCTATACATTCTCTTTATTAAAGCCGTTCTTTAGAAACGGCAGTTTATTCTCAGAAGATTATGTTTCGCTAACGGATCAGACATCCCATTAATTTTTCAATTTTAATCCTATTTCGACCAAGTCATTTCAATTTTGAGATTCGCGAAGTACAGAACATTCTTTCATTCAATTGAAAGCAGAGAATAAAGCTTTGTGGTGGCAACTAATAATATTTATGTGGATGGGAAATTTAATTTTTTGAAATTGGATGATTAATAAAGTTGAGGCTTGACAAGAAAATAACACAAATTTGGCTGTATGTTAATATGATTCTTACTGGTATAAAAATCTCACAAAGTTGCCGAATTTCGATAAATACAATAATTTATCAAATGCACAATCGTTTTATTGCTTTTAATTAACTTGATTTAATTCGTGTCCGTAACAATGGATTTTTTTTACCCGATTTTTGACTCATTTTCAGATATTTTACAATTTTATACTCTTGTGTGTTCTCGATAGAAAATTTTGTATTCTATAATATCTCAATACTTTTAGAATTAATTATCAGTTAATAAATTCAGTTAGATTTTGATTCCAAACCAGTGTTCCTTAATTCTAATGAACTTGAAAAAAATGATCAAAATATTCCATATCTTTTTCAATACAGAATTTCAAATTAAAAATAGAAAAATGAATGGAAAGTAATAGAAAAATAAATAGAAAATAATTTTTAAAATATCATCTAACACAATTATTAAAATGCGTTTTATAAACTATTTTTATTAAATTTATTTCTTCCTCCTTTTTTATACTACTTTGATTCAAGCTTTAAGTGTTTAACAATTCTAACAATATTTTAGTTAATAGATGTTGGATTCATAGCGAGTGTGATAATAATAAGAGTAAAATATTTTTATTTTCTGCTATTTTACTTCTTTCCCTTCCCACAATGGCGAATTAGGTGTTAAAAATTGAAATAAATGCATTAATATTTGTTTAACTTTCCCATCTAAGATCTGCGCTCGATCATGCATGTCACTAGGGATTGCAATACCGGTATACCGGGATACCGAATACCGGTATTTTGAGCCATTTGTACAATTTTGTAATACCGGTATTCACAAGCTTAAATACCTGTTTTTCGGTATTTACTAGAAATTTTTAAAATGCTCTCCACTATATGTTCAGGGATCGCGAACATAGCAAAATAATATACATTTTTGTTGTTAGGTCTCCGTAACGGGTGACATTAATTAGCTAATTAATGGCATAATTAATTGCTTAAATCTAAATGAGCGAAACATGGATTATCCCTGGAAGAAAATATTGTATCCATAACGACTGATGGAGCAACAATTATGAAAAAAGTTGGAAAGTTGATTGGTGCAAATCAGCAGTTGTGCTATGCACATGGAATTCAATTAAGAGTAATAGATGTATTATACCAAAAATATAAAGAACAGAAGAATCCAAATACTGTGGATATAGAAACTTCGGATTCCAACTTTGGAAAGAGTAAGAGTGAGAGTGATATTGACAATGAAGATAATGACAATGTAATTGTGGAAGAAGATATTGCTAATGAGGATGAAATATTAACCTATCAAGAATTGCTTCCTTTAATTTATAAAGTTCGAAAAATTGTTAAAATATTTAAACGTTCCCCTATAAAAAGGACATATTACTAAAATATATACTAACTGAAAATAAAACAGAATATATGTTAATATTAGATTCTAAAACACGTTGGAACAGTTTACACCTAATGAAAGAACGATTTTTGAAACTGAAAAAGGAATTGTCTCTTGAACAAAAATTAGAATTAGCGATAAATAAAAAAAATTTCAACGAACCAAAATACAATACAGAAATTAGTTATATCCAAAACCATCCGACGGGAAATCGATTTATTTGAAGATGAGGGATTTAGAGGTAAATACTTGAAAAAAATATATCACGCATTGCTAACAGTACCACCAGCTAGCGTAGATGCCGAAAGAGCATTTTCGACAGCTGGTCATTTTTACACAAAATTACTTTTCAGGCTTAATGACGTACAATTGATGCATTATGTTTTTTTAGATCACATTTCAAAAATTTGTAATAGTAACACAAACTGAATAGTGATATTTACACTTTTTTGTGATTTAAATAAATAAGATGTTTCTTTACGTTTTTGTGATTATATACTGTTATAATTTCTAAGTTACAAATTATTTTTGTGATATTTACACTCTCTAACAAAACTGGCAAATAAAAAAAGAAACACCTGTGTTTTCTTTCTTTTTCCAAAATTTCTAATACCGGTATTGAAACCGGTATCCCGGTATTAAGATTTAAAAAATACCGAATACCGGTATTGAAATTTTGGTCCGGTATTGCAATCCCTACATGTCACTGTTCTTTGCTACTTTTCTTTTCTACAATATTTACAAAATTTTCTTTGTGCAATTTAAAAATATATATATATTTATAAACTTGCATACTATCTGTAAACAGCGACATACGCGATTTAAGAATTGTCCGAAACATTATACAGAGCAGACTATTCAACTTAGAGCTATCAAAGTTGGCATGTAGATAATTCTTGGGTAGTAAGTGCTAACTATGAAAGTAAGAAAATAAGATTTTTTATTTAATTTAAAATTAATCGAATAATAAAGTTTTTCTTCATCAATTTCTGTTCATATTATCTCATAAAATATGCTTTCCTCAAATTTAAATTCAAAAATCTTTTCATTGATATAATTTTCTTTAATTTATTTAATTTTAATAAAGTTTTCAGAACAAATTTTAGATACAAATTTGTTACTTTACTTTTAATTTAGGCAACAAAATAGTAAGTGATTAATGCATTAATAATACAGTGATTAATACTTATGAATATTTAATAGCTCTCCTGCGATTTTCAAAAATAGATATTATTATTTTTTCCTTTTATTACTAATTAATGCTAATTAAGACATTTTTAAACACGTTTATGTTTTCAAGCTGGTATACTTTTTTTTTTGTGAACTGAAGGACATACAATCGTTATTCGTAAAATGCAAAAATAGATGCAATCAAGCAGATGAATTCATTCTGAAATATTATCTTAATATGACGTATGTGAATAAATGTTCGAATTTCCTTTGAATTTCTATGAGCACATTTCATAAGAATTTTTTAAAGTTAGAAAATAGAAATAAAGCTTTAATGACATACGGATATATACAAAAAAATATTCGGTGAAAAATTTAATTAATTCAAAAAGAAATCTTCCAGTTTACTGCTAAAAAAGTGAATATTTTTGTCCAGAAGTATCTTCAGAGGAAGGAAAATCATTGCATTATTATCTATTCGTATCATTTATTTGCAGAATGTATGTAAATTAGCAATAATACATGTAAATGTAAGTATGTAAATTAATAGAACATTCTCGTCTTTTGAAGAATTTTGTTTGAGCTCAAGTAAATGTTGTTTCTTATTTAAAATTCAATTATTTAAAAAGTATGCAAATGTAAACTTTGGATATTAGTTATGAAGATTAAGTAAATTGTCTAGTATTTGGAAAGGAGACAGGATTCATAAAATTTAATAAGTAATATATTAGCTCATGAATTTTAATGTTTGAATATAATCTAAGAAACTTGAAAGGGAAAAAATAAAAATATCAATGCATTTCCTATTTTAAATATTTTTCTACGCTTTTATCTAGTTTCTAAGTATTTTTTCTTCTTTTATTAATATTCAGTTTAGGATAATTTTAGGGATTATTTTAGGATTATTTAGGGATATTTTTAGGATTAGGGATTATTTAGGGATATTTTTAGGATTAGGGATTATTTAGGGATATTTTTAGGATTAGGGATTATTTAGGGATATTTTTAGGATTAGGGATTATTTAGGGATATTTTTAGGATTAGGGATTATTTAGGGATATTTTTAGGATTAGGGATTATTTAGGGATATTTTTAGGATTTATTTTTAATATTCAGTTTAGGAAATTTAATAGATACTATAATTAAAGGAAATAAGTCGATTAATAAATAACTTATACGAATTAAAACTATTTTTAACGTAAATTAAAGTACAGTGCTAAAAGCAATTACAAACTTCATAAAAATTTATGTCAGTAATTTATATTACGTCGATTGCAATATTAGTTAAATAGGACAACCAAAACAAGCAAGCAATTTAAGCAAAACAACAATAAAACTAAACAAAATTTCTGTAAGGAACGAGGGAAATTTGAAAGCATACCTCATTGAATAGAGCAATTGGGACCTTTCTTTTCAGTGTCAAAATTATAGAATGTTTATTTTTTTTTATTCTCTTAAAGAATTACGAGAAACTCTTTTATTGTTATATGAAAAGGTATTTCATAAAATTCCTGTTAAATTCGGATATGTTTTTAAATAAGTTACATCTTTCTTCAACAAAGCGTCGAGAAAATCCAAAATGTTTTTCTCATAATGACTTAATAAATTTAAAAGAAACAAAAAATATAAGCAACCATGGATAGATTAATATAAGCGTCTTTTCTACTAATTAGCTCCCAAAGAATCTTTCGTTTTATTCAGTTTTTAATCATGTTTCTTGAGAAACCTGATTTCCATCTCTCGTCTAGGAATCGTTGTTAAATTATAAGTAATTTTGAAGACGAAGAATTGCTGAGAAATTAGACAATAATGGCAGTTTTTCTTTCTAATGAACTGCTCAATCAGCTTTGCACTCCTAAGTAATGATATTTTTTTACTAGGTGCGTAATTATTGCAGTCCTCGTGTCAGTTTTTTAATAATTCAGAAAATTGTGCTTGTTTCTGAGTGAAGGCATTAATAAGTTGCAGTTTTATTTTAATAAATGCTTCGTTAACTTAGTAATACAAATTGTATTATAAAACAACTCTTACTTTAGATTGAAGAAAAAAAAATTATTTAATTTTTTTTATTTGTTACTTTCAGCATTTTTATATTTTAAGAAGAAAAAATAATGAATTAATTAATAATTAAATAAGTAATAATTAAGTAAGTAATTAAGAAATAAGTAAATTCTATAGTTTCTATAAAATGATTCCTTTTGATTACGAATTTTATATATTTACGAGAAAAAAAATATTTTCTCCTTTCAAATAAATAATCAAATATTTTCGAATTAACGAGCTCTAATAGATATGACCTTAGTAAAAATATCTCATCTTTATTATATCTCTCTTTTTTAAATATTTCAAAAACATTTATAATAATTTTCCTTGATTTATTTCAGATTTTGATAATAATATTTATTTTTCTGGATCATAAAGAAACAGAACCACACGCAAATTTGAAATTTTGAAATTTAGTAATGTTTTATAAAGTTTACACATTACCTCGACATTTCGCACATTTTTAAGGTAATAACAAAGATTTTGAAAACAGTTATATAATATACAAAATACAGTATGCAGTATAGTTTTATAATTTTATAATGAAAGTCATATTAGAAGTAGACAAAAGTGGAAAGTGACAATGCAGCAAAAAAATTTCAGACGATATTAAAATTAATTTTCAATATGTGAACTTTAAAGAAATTGTCAGCAGTAGCTTTGAAACATTTGAAATACAAATTATCGAAACGACTACGATTAAAAATTAAAAGAGACGTTTCAAAGTATTTTGATATTTCAAAAAGCATTGTTCTCCACAGTCTTAAAAATAATTTCCCTCCAAGACACAGCAAGCAATCTTTTCATCCAATCATTTCATAAGTCTTCATTGGAACAAATTTCTTTAAATTTTGTTTTAAGGTCTTTGAATAGTTAGGGAAAAGACTTGGTTAAAATATTAAAATTCATTTCAGTAACAAAGGAGACTGCGACCTTCCTTTGTTCTATAGAACTAAAGATCAATTCGTCTGTTTTTTTTTCTTCTTCTGAAATATCATTATCCTTCAATTTTTATTAAGTTCCAAATGAATGCTTTCGATGAGAATAAAATAAATTTAGCATTTAAAATAATAATAATATATATCTAGAATAAATATTTTATTTATGAACTAGAACTAGAATATTTTATTTATGAAGAATGTTGCATTTTTTCATTAAATTTTTAAGATATGCTTTAAAATTCTTTCAAGGTAATAGTGACGACATCGTAAGAAATTAATATAAGTTATTTGTTTGCCTATAGAATAATATTAATTTTAAAATTTCTTCTGAAATATTTGGAATTTTTTTTATTGATATTTTTTTTTCTGTAATCACTATTAATAAAAAAGCTGGATATATTAAATGATGACTTCTGTATTAAGCAGAGGCTTTATGTGAATTTTAAACTATATGATAAATGATAAATATATATTTAGAGGAACGGTGCAAATAATAATTTAATATATGGCATGTTATAATTTGTTTTACTTTAATTTAATCTGGTAAGTGAAACCATTTTGTCTCAAAAGTTATTGTTTAAAGGAAATAATGCAGAAAATTCTGTTATTTTTCTGAAAATTTAACTCAGATTTTATTTAATATAACGATGAAATATTTGATTCTATTAAAAACAAAAAAATTATAATTCATTTAAACAAAATAATTTGTAATGAATGAAGGTAAATTAACGTATCAGAAACTTATTTACAAAATCTTGAACAAAAATGACAGTTCAAAAGTGGGAGAATATTTTGTTTAATTGCAGTTAAAACGTTAGATATGAGACTAAATATCCAAAGAGTCACAGAGAGAAAGTGAGATTGGAAATGAAGGTAGGAATAAATATACCAATAGTCAAAAGGAAAAAAAAAATAAAGAGCAGAGACTTTACCTCTTGTGCTTTTCGGAAAAGAGAGAGAATTTTTTTTCTATACATATTCCTACAGCTGCCGCGTCCTATTCATAGGACGGTGAGCTATAAAGCCCTTTATTGGGCTTTGTTTTCCTTTTCGAAACAGAAACTAAATAAACATTCCGGAAAAAAGGTGAAAAGAAATGTTTTCTGCGAATACTTCATTCTAAAAGGAATTTTATAAAGCCCGTCGTAAAATTTCTGCCTAGAAGCGGGGAATCAGAACTCGGGTGCTCTTTTTAAAAATTGCAGCGCGTGCATTTTTCTTTCTAACATGACTTCTTTTCGTATCTACTTTATAAGAAAACATTCCTCGAAATACTTCTTGACCAACAAATACGCTTTTACATATTTAAAAAGATAGTTGGAGTTCTATAAATAGCTTAAAAAATCCTATGACATTCATTCACTAACTGAAATAACATTTAAACTATTTTATCAGATGTTTGCAGTGAAACTTTACACAATTCCCTCAGGAAATCATATGTAAGGACTGAACAATTTTATTCTGTAAGACATAAAGATTTTCAAAAATTCTAAGGTTTCATCTGAAGAGTTATCTTAGAAAATGCATTTATTTTCTTTCTCAATAAGAGAAAAAAGTGATAATACGAAAATACTAAATTCAAATCAGTTGTTAGTTTAAGCATTACATTTCTTATTTAATGGAAATAAAATATATATATATATTAATGAAAAAATGGAACGGCGAATGTAGTGAACTTACAAACATGTAATAATAAGACAACAAAGAAATTTGATATTTGTTTCTATCTTAATTAAACATACCTAAACACAACTATAAAAATTAAATTGACGCAAGTTTTAAAAAGTCAAAAAAATAATAATAATAATGGTAAAAAATAAAGTTAATACTTCAAGAAGTAAAAGATTGTTTCATAAATATATAAAATATAACAATCAAAGAATGAGATAGTTAAATCACAGAACACTTAAACAAAATGAGCTTTCTTAAATAAGATTGTGAAATAAATTTCAATCATTCTGTCAATCTATTTCCGCTGTAAAATATTCACCTTTCTAAAATATTTCACCACTTTACAGATTTAATCTTTGTGTCCTCTAAACAAACAGAAATTCACTTTCTAATTTTATATCACATATATCAGGTTTTTTTAAAAATTTAATGTGAGATGGTGATAGTTGGTAAAATCAAAAGTAATCATAAGTACAAACGATCTTATAATCCAAAGTTTTAAAAGGCGAAATTTTCCTTTTGCCACTGAATTGTCATTTTACGAAATTCTATCTGTCTTTAGTCTATTTCATGTTTAAAGATCAAAGTTTTAAGTAAAAATTTGAACATATTTAAGAGCAATCTTTCAATATTTTCTTTCAAAAATCATTTGATACAAATGATAAATTTGCACATTATCGATACTTGAAATGTTTCCTGCAAATGCTATATTTCTCCGCTGCCAATCAATACGCTACATATCAACCATAAAAATCATCCACACAATCTCTTTCTTTTATTATTTCCCTTTAATCTCGTGAGAAGTTGTACTTCTGTCATTTTTGAATTGAACTTATATCGAAGAATTGAAAATAAGTGGAGATTTATCCTTTCTATAAGACAGCTAGGAAGGCTTCACAAAATGGCATCAAAAAATATATGGCATCCAATAAATAAAAAATTTAATAATTAAACTAACAATTGATTTGAATTTAGTATTTTAATACTATTACTCTTTTTCCTATTATAAAAAATTATTTATTATTTCATATTTATAATTTATATTAATATCTTATAATTTTATTTAATTAATTTTAATTTGAATCAGATTAGCAATTTAAACTGTATAAAATATTTATGTCATTGCAAATGCATAGAATAAAAAGATTACTTTTTAAATCTGTGGTATTTCTTATCGGTTGTATCTTTATAATTTTGGTTTAGTGTAATATGAAAATTAGCGGACGTATTTTAATAAACAGTGCTAATACTATAGTTTATATAGAAGTTTAGATATATTCTATGATATTTTAAAATTACAGTGATTTAAGTTTTTGCATTCGTGAGATTTTATTCAAAAGAACATGATATCAAAACAAACAAAAGGAATAAATTCGAAAAAATCTCAACAATTTTATACCTTATTTTTAATTTACTTCTATTCAACAATGAACTAAACGAATTTTTATAAATTTCATATTTCTTTATATACTTGGTATATTTTATAGAAGAAAGAGGAATAAATTCTCCTTGAAAATGAGACGATATATCGTTTGAAATGATGGCGATTCTCTCAAAGCAACAATTCCTGAAATCAATTTTTTCCGAATTTACTCCAATTCAGCTCCATTCTAAAATATAAGAGAATTGTCACCGACTTCAGAAATAAAGAGCATAGAGATGACATATGAGTCATTTTATATGTAGAAAAATCTTGATACCATTTTGTGAAGGCTTTCTAGCTGTCTTATAGAAAGGATAAATCTCCATTTATTTTAAATTCTCCGATATAAATCCAATCCAAAAACGACAAAGGTACAACTTCTTACCAGATTGAAGGGAAATAATAAAAGAAAGATATTTATTGGTTGATTTGTATGACTGATAAGTAGAACATTGATTGACAGCGGAGAAATGTAGCATTTACATCGGTAATGTGCAAATTTATCATCTGCATCAAATGCTTTTTGTTTGTACTAAGCAAAATGCTGAAAAAAACTTGCTCTGAAATATGTCCCATTTTTTATTTAAATCCTTGATCATTAGATATGAAATATAATTTTATAAAATGATAAATCTCTTACAAAGTAATTTTTTTTTTGCCTTTTAAAATTTCGTATTGTAAGATCTGTTGTATCTTATGATTGCTTTTGATTTTACCAATGATCGCCATCTCACATTAGATATAAGACCTGATATGTGTGATATACAATTGGAAAGTGAATTTAAACTATTTTCAGAATAATTAGGGAACATGCAGGCTGAATCTGCAGAGTGGTGAAATATTTTATTGGTGAAATAGAATGACAGAATAATTAAATTACATTTCACAATCCTGTTTTTAGAAAACTTATTTTATTTAAGTGCTCCGTGATTTCAACTATTTCATTTTCCATTATCATATTTTATAGACCTATGAAACAATTTTTTTAATTCTTGATGCATTAATTTCTAAATTATATTCATCTTTGTGTACCATTATTATTTTGATTTTTTTTAGTACTTGCGGCTCTTAATTTATTATATGTATGTTTGGTATTCATCATTATTACTCAGCATTTTAGTCAATGTTTTGCATATATACCTGTTAAATTCATTCTTGAAATTATTTTATTTAGAACGATTTCTAATTTTTACTCATTTATCATATTGTATATGTTTAAATTGGAAATAAATTTAGGACAAATTTAAAATTTTGGACTTCAATTTGAATGAGTTAAGTGGAAGAAATATGATTTAAATAAATAATATAATTTATATGAATACTGGTGCGTATTTAATAATTTATCATTTCTAATTAATTTCAAATTTGGAGACAGATGAAACAATAATATATATCTTCTTATCTGATAATGTTCTCGTGCGATAGGAATTATTTTTCTGTTTATTTATCCTTTTTTAACTCTTTAAATGTGGGTAAAACTATATACGTTTACGATGTACAGCTCAAAAAAGTGACCCCCCAAAGTATATGTACAAGTATAAAAACTCCAGTAGATATTTGAATATCTATTGACGACCAGAGCATATAATAATAAGTCAAAAACATGGAATTGTTGAAGATTGCTGAATGCAAGATAGACTTGTTAAAATGATTATTGAAAGACAACTTGTGAACTCTATTAGGCATTTTTGAGAATTATTCACTTAGAGTTATGAAAGTTTTTTATGCATATTTATTAAAATATAAATACGTCAATTTTTTAAAAAAATTCTTTAAAATGAAATATTATTTTTAAAGGATTAATATATATATATATTTAAAATGTCAAAATATACCAGGTGATATAATTTTTAACATTTTTATTATTTTTTCTTATTACCCGATATAAATTTATTTGGATAAAAACTGTATATGATTTTTAATTAAAATTAAATGCAAATTTTTTAGAAATATTTTTATGCTCACTTATTAAATTTTCATTGAAATTTTATGTTTTTCGGAACTAAAACTGATTTTTAACTATTTAAAAAAAATCTCGAATTATAAAATACTTAACCTGTTTTCTTTTAATGCTTAACTGAAATATTTATTATCATTTCTGTTTAATTTCTTAAAAGATTAAGACACCTGGAACATTTCAAATATATTTTAATCTATTTACAATATCACTTTGAGGAAAGTAATTAAAATATTCTTTTATTGTTCCATTATTTTGCAACTGCTTGAAAATCCTCTAATGGTATTTTTGTAACTATGTCTTTATAATTTATGATAAAACAATGGATAGAAATCCATAAATAAAGTATAAATATTATCAATGTCAAAAATATTATTATTTAAACAATGTACATACTTATACTTGATACTCCTCTACTCTCAGGAAAAGATAATTAACATTAGTTAATCATAACATTAATCATTTTGTACATTTTGATATTCTCGGAGACATCAACCTATTAATATTTATTACAATCCTGTTTTTTCTCTGGGATGTACAATTCGTCTCATTCTGCCCCTTCCTCTTCCCCAGCAAATGCTTATCTCTAGGTGAAATTGAAGTTCAGTTGCATTTTTCAAAGAACTGAGGTATAAAAAAATCAGCTTGTTTATTCTGTTATATTACTGAGTAACTACTTGATTAATGAACAAATTAGGTTTATTCATAGCATTTTTTTGTTCCTTAAAAGATTTTGTATAAATTCAAGAAAAATTAGATATTTCTTAAATTTGATTGAATAAAATTCTCTTATTTACTTAAAATAAGCCACAACTTTGAAAACAATGAAATAAACCGTAAAATAGATTCAAAGACTAAAGTTTTTAAGGAAGAAATATTTCAGTATTAAAAAGACCTTTTGCTGTATAAAAATATAATGTTTTATACAAGCATACATTTTAGTTATGAACAGCTTGTAGTTAAAAAGTGAATCTTTATTACGATATCATTAAAATATTTTCGATATTTTTTATTTTATCGAAATTACATTAATGTAATGTAATTGAATAACAGGTTATAAATCATAAAAGTATAAAAATATGAAACTTGAAAAATTATAATAATAGCCATTCAGAAACTTTCTGTAAATGACTATTATTTATTTCTTGTAACATTCAACATTACATTCATTTAATTCGCTTTTACTGCATTCTTATACGGAGTTAGCAATCTGAAAGTAAAACAAGCAGCCATTCACACAAAATACCAACACATCTGTTACACATTTCTAACAAAAAAGGAAAGAAAAAAAATAAGAAACATTTAATAAAACAACTCCAGCTTATTCCAAAACAGTCAGATCATAAAATATTTTTTTGGAGGGGTGGGTGCAGAACCCAGAAAAATAATTGCACGTTTCATATGTGCATGCCTCTCATAAAGTTCACATTAACTTCAGTTCGTATGCATTTTAAATGAGTCCCTTATTCCTTCAACCAAATGTCTAGGGTTTTGAAATTCTTTTCTTACAGTGACTTAATAAAGTTAAGCGGGAATGAAGAAATAATTGCGTTATGCCAAACAGATTAGCAGAGGCCTTTCTTGTGATAATTAACCTCCAAAGAATAGTTTATTTTATTTGATTTTTAATTACGTTCTTTGAGGAACCCGATCTCCAAGTCCCTATATTAATGATTTGTTTAAGTGCAGGTAATTTTAGAATTTCACGAGCTTCTGAAAAATCGCGTGGTTATTGCGATTTTTTTTCAAGAGCTTTCTATTTGTGGTATTAAATTAGCAGTAGTTAAAAAAAGAATGGTACATTTTATACATTTTTTTTCAGTTCAGTTTTTCAGAGGTATATTTTGGTTTACACACATGTTTGAAAAGTTCTCAAATTCTTAAACTTATTATTAAGATAATATTTTAACGTTAACCACAGTAACAAATTCTGGGAATTTAAAATTCCTCTAATTTTTGAATGAAACTAACAAAAAATTGTGCTAGAGTTTGTTACTTCTGATATTTTTCAACAATTCGAATTTAATAAATTTATTTAGAAATTATGCATGCGATTCAATTTGATTTTTTTTTTTGAAAATTCACATTAATGCTAAATTTTTTCCCAAATACTCTTAATACACATTTGAATACTTTTAATATAAATTTTCAATTAAAAAATATATATTTGAATTAAAATATTATTTCCGGCATATGCAAGAATTTTATAAAGTCATCTGTAAAATATGCGGTGGTATTAGAGAACAAAATTATGAACTTTCCCGGACTTGAAAAAGGGTTCGTCCTAAAAGAAAAAAATGTATTCTCAGATTGCCCTCTTCCCAAAAGCATTTTTCATATTTCTTATTATTATTGTTTACTTTCTTATTGCTTAAATTTCACTTCGCCGTACTTAATTTGTTAACACTTTATGATAACATTTAAGAGTAACATTTTTTCATTTTTAGGACGAACCCTTGATGTCACCAAAAGATTATAATTATAAATGATAATATCTCTAGCAATTTTACGGATAACTCCGTGAAACTTTTCCATGTACTTTTACTGTAGTAGAATGTACATTTTTATAAGTGGATCTTTTAGCCAAAATCTTGTGAATTATTTTTTGTAGCTTCCTTATTTTATCGCTAAGGGAATTGTAACTTGTCTTGATAAATTCAGCATAGTCACTTAATTATAGGTATATACTTGCCTCGTTGTATGAGAGATCATTTTCAATTTAAAGGGCTTAAAATATATTTACCGATCATCTTGTAGATATTCTTAGAAAATATACTACAGAATAAAACTGAAATTATCTAAAAAGTATATCCGAAAAATTTAAAAATAACAATAACAAAATTTTTTTGTTAGGGTATATTAATTTAATATCAGAAATAAGAAAATTATTAATAAATTTTATTGATAATGTTTCAAGCTCTAATGATTTTCATTAGTTAAAAAAAATACGAATTTTCAATATTTAACATCAAGTAGTAAATTTGTTATATTATTTTAATGTACATTATAGTACAACAAATTTATCCATTTGTTATATTCATTTAATGCTTATGTAACCATATAAGAATTATATTAATAAGATTTGCTTTTATTCCTGAATTCCATTTGATTCAAAATGATATACAGGATTTTACTTAAAAATTAATGATTAATTAAAAATTTATATCCAGTTATTCATAAAAATTATGGAACGAAATTTTAATTTAAGGAAGTACATAGAAACTGTATCATTTAAAAATGCCACTACGGTATGGCAACAAATAGCTGGAATTAATCTACGAAAAGAAAATATTAATCAGAACAATTTACTTCTTATTTTTAAATCTCTTCAATTCATTCAGAGATTCAAATAAAAGATTTCAATATCAAGTACTGTCTGCTGTCCTTTACTAAAAAAGATACCTATTTCACAAATAATCTCTCTGCTTAAGCTTGAATTTGCAATCCCTTGTTTTCCTAACAAAACAAAATAAAAAACAATAAAAAAAGTATGAAACTCGGTGAAGAAGAGACGATACGCCATTTGAAACGACGGCGAATGTCACAAAAGAACAATTCGCGAAATCAACTGTCCAGGAATTCACTCAAGTCTGGGTTCATTCGAAAAAATCCGAGCATTGTCACCAACTTCAGAAATAAAGAGCATAGAGACGACGTGGTGTCATTACATATGCAGAGAAATTTGAATAACATTTCTCTGCGCCTTTCTCTGCCCTGACTGTATGCAGGGACTTTAGTAGAGAAAGATGCTCGTTTCAATTTTTTTTCAACTCCTCCGAGATAGATTCTGTCAAAAAACGACACATGCCACAGCGACTCTTCAGACAAGACGCAAATAATAAGAAAGAAAAGAGACAGATTGAAGGGTTTGTATTGATCGATTGCAGCGAAATCTGTCTTAATGCCGGCATCGGAGATATATGACATAAACAAGATATAGATGGAATAGTGGAAATCTTGCTTTGCTTTCTCTTACTATTTTTGAAATTGAAGATGATGAGATATCTTATATTCTTTTACATCAGTGATATCCTTCAATTTTCTGTTCAAATTTTACATTTTATTTCATAGGTTTATGAAATATTTAAAGAAATTTATAAAAGAATTTCTGGTAGAAGTTAAAAGAGATCGATCTCCTTTTATTTGTACTCATTTAAAGATAAGATAAATGCGCCCTTTTTCTATGAGCGCAATTTTTAGCAAATTTTATCGTCCTAAATTATGGATTGTCACGTCATCGTATTCTATTTAATGGAATGATAAGATTAGAGAAGGAACTTAACTTAGATTATCAGAAATTACATCAGCAGAAGACACAACATGTAGTCGAAGATTTTGTCAAAAATATTTAATGATCCATTATTCTATATTTTTAAATTAGAACAGTTTTCTTCATAAAATGTTTAATTTTTGTTTTTACGTCCATTTTTTGAAAACCCTCATTTAATATTATATTTGTATAATTTATGTTTTAATGTTATTTTACGCATTTAAATGCTAATTGCTCAAATTCTAAATTTTGCTAATATTTTCGAACGAAAACATAAATTAAAACCTAACGAATATATTTTTTGTACAAATTTAGTATAATGCTTTAATATGTTTCTGAATTGCATAATAAATAATCAGTGAATTAAAAAAATACAATTGTTTTGATTTTTTATAATACGAAAGAAATTGAAAATTTCATGTTATTTATTAGTCGGAGTACAATATTTAAAGATTATATATAATCACAATTTATTTCTTAGGTCAAGAATTAGGTAATGTATTTCTTATGTTTATCAAACAAATCATTTGATAAATTTTAAACAAGAAGTTTTTGTTTTATGTCTTTTATTATAGCCACCCTCCCCCCCCCCAAAAAAAAAACAACAACAACACACCATATTATTTTTGAAAATATGATTTCAAAACACTTTTGGCTTCTAAGTCATTTATTTTTATTACTTTTTTATTATCAATTTCATGTGAAAATTCAAAACTTTAAGTAGTTTACATCATTTAAAAAAAGTCTCGAATGTATTCATATGCCTCAAAAGATAAAATTAGACAGCTCACATTCAACGAGGAAAGTTTTATTGATAGATTAGTTACATTTAAATAAATAAGCACTTCGATTTTGATCAAATGAGAATAGTATGAAATAAATAACCGAAAAACATTCTTTAAAAAAATCATAATCTTGGTGGAGCTTCAAAACGGGAATTAAATATAAGTACCCCCCCCCCAAAAAAAAAAGAATTAATTAGAAATTAAAGAATCAACCTAAAAGAAAATGCTATTTTAAAAAAAAAGAAAATCCTTAAAATTACTTTAATTTCACTGGGTTTATATGAATAAATCTACAATTGCATTACTTTCATTTTATTATGTTACTGAACATATATATTTATATTAGTTGTCTGTAAATTTTTTCAAATACCCTGCAGCTTTATCCTGAATATTAAAAAGAATTTTATTGTAGCTTTGGAGTAATTTCTGAAAATAACAATAAAAGGGATGAATAATTATCTTTATTTTTTTAAGTTTTGGCTGCTTCCATTCCATTGCTGTTTGGGAAATAAGATAAGCTGTTTTGCATCATAAATTAAATACCCCACTACAAAAAACAATTGTGCGCAACTATCATCCACAGTATGATTTAAATATAATTGTTGAAATACACTCAATCGAAATTGTGTGTTATATAATAAAAGCAAAGCACTCTACACATTACCGAAAAAATAAGCCAAACCATCATACTTTAGTTATTACAAATGGGAGAAGAATGTAGATAAAATAATTAATTATGAATTAATAATGGAAATGATGATTTATGAACAATTTAAAAGCCTATTTACAGACTGATTACACGCACAATGCACATATCTCTTGATATATTAAAAATATAATGTGAAGGAAAACTTCCCGAAGCCTTTCGGTAATTACGTTTCAGTACTAACAAATTAAAAAAAATACAATATAATCTATAAAAATAAAAGATTGGCCAGTTCTGAAAAGAAAACTTTAGTAACATATGAAAGTAAACATCGGCATCGAAGACTTTCATCATGCAACTTTACACGGTAAACATTTTTTTAAAAAAGTTATCACAGTGTCCTACCCTTTTCCCATGTAATTTCCTTTCTTTTGTTAAGAATGATTTAAACATCTTCCAAACAAGTTTGGATGCTCATCTGGTATCCGAAATCTATTGCTGCGAGAAAATATTTCAGACAGAGAATAGGAATTGTTTTCTTACGACTCCTTGCCTGAAAAGCGCACGCTTGCCTGAATGCTCATTTCTGTAATTTCCGGTGAAAGAGAGACAACGCATCCATTCGTCTTTTACGCAACCATAACTTGCGATTCGCCTGTTTTTCTCTCGGAATAATCGTTTCTTTTCGTCCGGAGCCTATGATTTCACGTCTGACGCCCCTATTCGAGCATGAAATAAGCGAAGAGGGTGTGAAGGAAGACAAAAGGTAGTTGAAAAACATTGTGTGGAAGAAAGAAAGAAAGACTTATATATATATATATATATACATACAGTGACTCAAACAACTGAGAGTACAGCTTACTTTTACTTGACAATTCCAACTTTCATTATAAATGACACATTACCGAGAAATGGAAACATCTTTTTATTTTTGCACATAACAAATTGTTTAATTTAAAGTAAAAATAACGAACAATCAACGAAAAATTTCTAAATTTAAAAGTTTCAGAAGCATTTTAAATAAACATATGCATAATTTTGCCTCAAAAAATTGAGAATACAGAGGGTGTTCGCGCATTTTTAACTACTACTAAATATTTTCTTCTTGACTGCGACTTTAATCTAGTTTTGTGTAATCTTATCTTAAACCTTTTCAACAATCATTTTTATATAATTAAATTTGTTAGATGAACTTAAAGTCAAACGTGTAATTGGAAAATGTTTCTTCGAAGAGAAACCAGTATTGGTGTAAGGAAATTCGTATTAAGATTATTTAAAAAAAGAGAAATTTTATTGTGAAATAGCTGAAATTGCTGGTAGAATTGACACTTGTGTTCGGAAAATCATTGTAAAATTTAAAAATGATGAATTGATTGAAAACAAATGTGGAAAAGGAAGTAAAGATATTCTAAGTGATGCCGCAAAAAGGAAAATTTTGGAAGAAATCAAGATTGATTCTAAAGTAATTACAGTCAAACTTTGCTGCAGAAACTTCTCAAATTATAGGTAGAAGTGTAAGTGCTGAAACTGTGCAAAATGTAATCAGACAAAATGAATATAAAAATCAAGTTGCTAGTTAGAAACCGTTCATTAGCTTGCAAAATAGGAAAAAGCGTTTGGAGTTTGAAGAAACTCATTAACTGAAGACCAATAACTTTTGGAAGAAAGTTATATTAATGATGAAAGTAAATTCAACATTTTTGGCAGTGACGACTGTTCGCACCGTATGGAAAAAGCCCAATATCGCTTTGGATCCAAAAAAAATTACATACTATATTACATATTTCTACCAGTAGGAAATTTAATTTTTATAGATGGCACTATGAACCATATGATTTACTTGGATATACTTTGCAACAATCTAAAGGAAAGTGCTAAAAATTTGAGTTTAGATGGAAAATAAATTTTTCAGCAGGGCAAGCCCAAGTACATGGCAAGTAACGTCAAAATGTGGTGTCTTTTTCATTGTAAACAGCAGTTACACACACCACCACAGTCCCAAGATATCATTGAAAATCTGTGGGCCACATTCAAAAGAACGGTGCAAAAACACAAAATTAGAAACAAAACTCATTTAAAGCAAGTGTTGTATGAAGAATGGGGTAAAATATCTTCAGATACCACCAAAAAGTTGGTCAAATTCGTACCACGATGTTTAGAGGACATTAAAACACCAAAGGACATGCAACTAAATATTGGCACTTACTTTGTATGTGAGATATTATAAAAATTCCATTGGTGTATTCTCGAATTTTTGAGACAAGACTGTGCTTTTAAAATGCTTCTGAAACTTTTCAATTTAAACGTTTTTCGTTTCTTGTTCTTAATTTTTATTTTAAATTAAACCATTTGTCATACGCAAAAAAAAAAAAAAAAAAAAAAAAAAAAAAAAACATGCTGGCATTTCTTGTAATGTATTATTTACATTGTAAGTTGTATTTATCAAGTAAAAGTAAGGTGTACTCTCAATTGTTTGAGCCATTGTATATTTCTTTTCTTTTTATATATGACCTTATCGGTATCTTTAAATAGATGGCCCGAAATTTGTACAGAAATTAAAACTCATAAAAGTATGGGTTGCCACATTGGACTTATGATAGCCGCCATGTGTGGATATGAAAATGGATATTATTAGTAACTATTGTATGATTTTTGTCAGTTAATTTTATTTCTATAAATGGAAAGTCTATACATGCGTTATCAATATCAGGCCCTAAGGCAAGTTTAGGCAGATTAGGAAAAATAAGAGCATGAGAGACTATTTCTATTTATTTTTTAAATTCTGTAAAAGGTTCAAAAAATTATTTGAAAAAATTAAACTGAAATTGAATTTTGTATTTCTTTGAAATATTGTATTTCTATCTTTATTAGCTCTTTAACAAAACTGAATTTATACTAGAAACATTTTCAGAAACGTCTATTAAATAAATATATTTTAAAAATTAAAAAAAAATTACTAAAAAGGTAGAGTTAAAGCAGATAAAATACAAACAAAAATTAATTTTCTTTATCATTAATAATTTTTTATTGATAATTTTGTGGCTTTACTTGAAATTTAATGTCGCTAATAATAATTTTGAAAAATGCCTCACTAATAATTTAATTTTAATCAAAATTGTACAAATTACATAAGATATTTAAGTGAATTGATACATAAGATATTTAAGTGAATGCACGATAAATAAATTATTTGTAAAAATAAAATTACCTTAGGTAAATTTTATATTTAATACGAAACACATCTTGCATCGTTAAATTTTAAGAATAAAACTATTTTTAAAATTTATTGTAATAAAAAAATCTTATCAAATCATATATAAAGTGCATATATTTAAACAAAAGCACGTATTAAAATAAATAAGATAAATGAGTCTAAATAGGGGAAATATTTATTGCATTAATATTATTTTTTTAAATAGTCATTATTCAAGAAAAGATTAAACTAATTTGCTAATAACAAACATTAGATATTGTCATTTACACAAACTGATATATATTCTATCATTAATTTTTTTCGCTTTAAGTAGAATGCATAATCTCTTTGCCTTCCTTTAGTGTTCCTTTAATTCTCGAATACAAAATAACGTCAATATATATTTATTATTCATGTCAGAAATTAATATAAAAAAACTAAATAAATAGTTTCGCTTGTGTTTGATTAAAAAAAATTATTGATACGTGGATTTCTTGAAAACGATATGAATTATTTCACCATTGTAATATTAAATCTATATAAATAATAATTATCCCAATAGTTAAATCAGTACTTTTTGTTTAACTATCAATAATTTGCATATCGAAAATTCCTTTAACAACATATTTTGCTTGAATTTTCATTAAGACGTTTGACGTTCATTAAGATAACATGGGAATGGTTCATGATTTACCCCTACTATTGATTAGATGTTATTTCTTCAGTTAAGAAATAGCAAAACATGTGCCATCTAATTAGATAGATGATCCGAATCGCAGGCATTAGTTTTAGCAACGAAAATGTTAAGTCTTAATATTGTCTGTTCTTCTGTAAAATCGCTCTTTTTCTATAAAATATTACATAAAATTTATATATATATTAGTGTTTTATGCAATATATTATTTAAAACTAAAAAAAAAAATATATTGCATAAAACAAAATAACAAATCCCTTAAAATAATAAACATGATAGTTAATGAAAAAAATAAATCTCACTACAATAAACAGATGTGATTGTTTTTAAAAATCACGTAACACATACAAAGATAATACCTACAACAGACATTTTCTATAGTACACAAAGAAGCTTTATAAAAAATTAATCATAATATTGTATCTTACATCTTTTTTTTGTATTTTTATTGCAAATAATTCGAATTATTTTCTAAAAAGTTTGCTTATTTTGCACCAAGAATCTAGGGATAAAATTCTAGGAAGAACGCTAACTGCTTCCTTATCACTCTTTACCTGAACAGTGCGCGTTCGCTTGGATGCTCATTCCTGTCATTTCCGGCGGCGGGAGACAGACGGCGCATCCATTCGCTTCTTATGCAACCGTAAGTTGTGATTCGATGCTATTTTTGCTTCTTCTGAATAATTATTTTTTTATGATTTCATGTCTGTGCCCCATTCGAGCATGAAATAATCGTCCAGTATGCTGAGAAGAGAGAAAAGAGCTAGTAAAACAACGGAAGGGGACAGAAAGTACAGAATAATATACTTCTCATTTGCTTTTTCTTGATTTGTTTTGGCATACCCATTTCAAAGTCCTTCCGATATTCTTTTATGAAGGGACCGAAGTTTACACATAAAACGAAGCAAGCCAGAATGTAGAATGTCAGACAAGAAATAGTCTTTCAACATGACGCCATATTTGGACATGATTTTGAAATGAGCACTTTTTCAATTATAATGGTTCTAAAAATTGTATTAAAGGCTTATAGTTCGATGTTAAATCTGACGCACATTTAAGCCTTTCTAGGGCCGTGGGAAGTATGCTTTCCACCAAATTTATCAATCTTTGTATGAAATTCTGTAGGCTGGCATAAGTTCTGATAATTTTTTTTAGAAAGACATAAACTTAGATGCTTCAGTTCTTTATCCTACACAAAATGATGTGTCTTGAATTGTTACTTAATAATTAATTAACCAAATTAATTAATGAATCAAATTAAATTTATCTAATAAGTTAAATGAATCCCTTTCCTTATTCTAATTTCAAGCCTAAAAATATTTTAACATAATATGACTAGAAAAAAATGGCCCTTTAAAGGGTAAATCGCTTAATAATTGCTCCAATGCGTCATGCGGACATTGAATTTGTCATTTTTTAAAAAAACTTATAAGTTTAAATGAAATCATTCAAAGACCTTATTAGAAATTAGAAATTATCTTATTAGAAATTATATATAATCTATAAGCACATCAAGAATTAATTGGATTCTAAATTGAACGAAGAGGGGGTTATATTACAAGAACGGCAGATAAAATCTAATTAGATAATGAAAAAAGCAAAGTTGAAAGGGATTGATTAAAAAAGTTCACAAGTTAATTTAATACAAAAGGCTAAAAGGTGCATTCCCGGCAGCGATGGCTTGTCAATATAATAGCGTTTTGAATTTGCAGAATCTTATTATTTTATTATTATGATTCACAGAATTGTTACTTTCTATAGCTTAAATTTACTTTATTATAAATCAACTCGAAAAGCAGTACTTTGAACTGATTATACATAAAGAAATTCTGGTTTCCGAATATCGGGTCATTTATTGCATCTGAATGTTTTAAAATAATAAATGCCGGCGTCCTGGCATAGGGGTAACGCGTCTTCCCCGCATCCTGGGTTCGAGTCCCGGTTCGGGCATGGTTATTCTTCATCTGTTCTATCTGTGAGATGTGGGAATGTGCCCCCCTGTAAAAAGGGGTTGTGTAAGCGAATGTGATGCGTGAGTAGCTAAGACGTACTCTTATTCCTAGTTTGCGCTTTTAAAACAAGAGACGCTCCCTTGGCTTAAAATCACTGACTTCGTCAGCGACCTTGTCCATGGCAAATGCCATTATAAACAACAACAAGAATAATAAATTATATAGATCATAGTTATTTTAATAAACCGTATTCTTGAATCTTCATAAGGTACAGAGTGTATGTCAATCGTATAAGGAAATATTTTCCTTATATTATAACAAAACGAAGTAATTGCCGTCTCTCTCTGTAACACATAAAGGATAATAGAAAAAAAAGTAAAGTTCTTGTTTTTTCTGATATTTATATTCAATTTTTATTTGTCATTAATTAATAATCGACAGGGCTCGAAGTTTCAATATTTTTTGTTTTATCGTATATGAAGTTTAGAGAAAGTATTGTAATCATAAAAAAAATCGAAAAGGAGATTTTGACGAATATTGTAGATTTCACTGAAAGTTTGAATACAATCCATCCACAGGAAACCCATTTGTCTGGGTATTCAAATAAAAGTGAAATAAATAACTTTAAAATGCAAAGAGCTGGCAGATAAAATTTTGTGTACAGGTTTAGCATCTAAAATATAAATACTTATTAAATCTTGAAATAAATTTCTTAAACGGTTGATGGCTTATCGGTCTGTACGGAATCCCAAGCAAGTAAACGCAATGACTTAAATCGACGAAATTCGGAATGATATTTTGTTTTGGCATCAATCGACGGCAAAAAAAAGAGTCTAAAATGCATATTCTCGTGATAGATTTAGTAAAAATGCATCAACCAAGCTTATGGTTTATATTTCTTTACTATCACTTACTAATGTCATGTAAGAAATTACGAGGCCTTAAAAAAAGGTTACAATTTTAAGGGAAGGAAGGTTGTAAAACCTTTGTTTAAGAGTATGAAAAGAAAGTTTCGAGGAGACTAGAACTGCTGAGTTGTCAATGTAATTGGAAGTTGTAATTCAGCTATATTTTATACTATCAGGTGACTTACTCAAGATTAAATGGAAGATGAAATTTCTGAGATTTAAACTCTCCTGCGAATGATCCATCAAGAGCCACAAACTGGTTATAAAATAGTAATTTTTGAAGCATATCTCTCTTTAGAAACATGGGAAGGAAAATTATTGAACTTATTTGTCATTGACGGTGAATTTCAAAATCGGAGGCAGTTTTAGAAATCATTATATTTGTGTATCTCTTCATTTCAATAAACTTTAATTGAAAAGATGAATAAGATGAGAAAAAACAAATAATAACCTTATTTAGATGAAAAATTCTTTTACAGCACAAAAGTACATAAAGAATTAAAGAACCAAAATTCAATTAGTAGTATTCAGGGGAAGGCTTTCCTATTCTTCAAAATATTTGCATGTAATATTTTTTGTAATTTTAAAATGCTTCGTATGATATCACAAGGTAAAAAAAAAATTCCTTTTATTTTCTTAGTAAAATATCTTCTTTGAATTTTAGTTAAAATCTGAATAGCTTGTTTCTCTTCCAATATACATTGTTGGTTTAGAAATTTCTCAAAGACAATATTTGAGTAAAAAGATGATTTAAAAAGAAGAAATAGTTGAGTTTTTTCACAGTGACTTCCCCATTAAATCCTTTTTGCGGTAAGGAATCACATCTATTTCGCTGAAATGAACACTATTGATAAAGATAGCCACTGACAAATCGAGGAAAGGAAATATAATGATCAGATTTAAAAATACTGCTGCTTCTAAATTATAAACTGATTTCCTTGAAAAAAATAATTCACAACGCAGAAATTTATTAAGATTTTAAGCAATATTTTAGGTACATAAATTATATTTATTTATAATATATAATAACGTATTTAAATTATAATTCAACATTTCAGAATTGCTCTATGGGAATTTTGCATGAAAATAAAGGAAAAATAGCTTAGCTATAGAAAAAATTTTTTAGATTGAAACATCAGTGCATGATAATGTTTAAGTTTAATTCGTTTAGCACATTATTTTATTTTAAAAATCTGTCTTGATTGTTTAACAGCGATTAAGTGTACTTTCGCTGTACTTACAAAGATACACTTTCAAATATGTAATATTGCTTCCCAACGTAGTAAGTCTCTGAGTACAGAAGATAGTTTTACAGATAGCTCTGATGGATGTTGATTCAGCATCCTGAATGGACGCTCCCGACTTAGGTGACAAAATGTACGATTTTGGCGAAAGAATAAAAGATTTCAGAAATTACAAGCAACTTGGCGATAGTTCCGTAAGACTCGAAATCGGGTGATTATTTTAGAAATTTCGGTGCCTTGTCTCGGTAACTATTAAGTCCAGAGACAAAGTTAGTAATCAATCGAGTATTATCAACAATGAATCGACAGCTGAAATCAGCTCAAGCGAGCTGTCAGTTGACAATACCAGATGATCCGAGATATGTGAATTGTTAAGCGAAATCTCACTCCAGCGAGTTTTCTCTTAGCATATTGTAGTGCTACATCTGTTTATTGCAAGTGCTATTCTTGCGTACGCTTCGGCTGTGTTTTTCTGTCTATTATCGTGCTTTCGTGTAGAAAAAGCGTCGTTATTTGATACTGAGTCTGTTGGGCTGTTTCATCATTACTCACGCATCGAAAAATTCCCAGCAACAACGCATTCATTATCGTCGCAACGAATTTGAGAGTAAATGCAATAATTGAAGGAAAGGAATGGTGTAAAAATTGGTTTTATGCAGTGGGATGCTCCGATATTGAGTAAAACATTAACATTTTGATTAATTTTTAACTAAAGCTTTAATTAAAACTTTTTAAAAAAGTCATTTCTTAGTGAATTTCTTATTGAATGAAGGAATTATGAGCCAAATTTGGTATTTTTTGTCCAACGGACTATGAAATGAAGCGTTTTGAATGTCTTTTTTTTCATGTCAATTTATAAACATTATTGCTTTAAAATTCTTTTTAATTTGGAATAATTTCAAATTTTGAAATAAAAAATGAGTTAATAATATAATTTTATTTAAATTTGCTCCTTGCTTGAAGCCTTCCAATTGTGGTTTACCATGATATAAATTTGCAGTATTTGTAATAATACGTATGGATAAAAAAATCCCAGGAGTGATCTCTCCATGTAATAGTGATCTCTCCATATCTCCATGAGTGATTTCTCATATATTCTCAAATAATATATTTTATCTTAACGAAAAATCTTAAACCAAGAAGCGAAAGAATTGCATTGTTTACTATGTTAAATTTCAAATCCCTAAGTTTTGAATAGAATTATACTGCAGATATTTTAATTTATTGCAGATTACTTAGAAAGTAACAAAATGTCAAAAACACTGCTCAGTTTAACAGTACTTAAAGAAAGTAAATTTCCACCATGGCAGCTGAAAATGAAATGACAATGAATAATATATTTTTCGGACGAAATTAAAAGCAAATTTCAGGACGCAAATTTTTAAATTATTCATCGTATTTTCGCATTCAAAATACAGAGTATAGAAAATGAGCAATATATTGAATAGAGAAAATTGAACAAATATTTCAAAGTAACAAATATTTCAAAATACATTTTGAAAATTTCAGGCAACATTGTTTCCCAAAATCTTAGGAATACTTTCCCGCCAACAAACAGCAAGTCTTCTTTTCATCGAAGCTTTTCAAAAGCCATAATGCAGAGCAAAATTCTTTAATCTTTATTTCCAACCGTTTTGATAATGAAGGAAAAGTCCCGGTTCAAGATATATCATTTATTTCAGAAACAAAAGGGAGCTGCAACTTTTCCTTTGTTCCATGTAGCAAAGATAAATGCATCTATAATACTTCCTTTTTTTCGTTCAAATATAAAGGAAATTCACTATCATTCGTTGTTCATTCCGTTCACAATGAATAATTTCGAAAATAATAAAATGCATTTTGGTAAAATATTAACTGTGAAAGTTTATGACAAATGCTATTTTTCTCACAATCGGTTTAAGCTTTGAAATGCATTTTGAAGATTTAAGACAAGTCTTAAATCTGCACCATTTAACGAAGTTTGGACGGAATCCAAATAAATGGATACTTGGATAAGTCTAAATGGCTTCTCAAAAATAACAATTTCGATAAAAGTTTCTAATTTTTGGAAATTTGTATTTTTTCTTTAATTACAGGAGCTGATTATGGCCTAACTACATTTCTTATATTTTTCATTAATAGAAGAAAGCTATACATATTAAATTGATGTTTCATTTAGAAGAAAATATAGTATAGTGGAGATGTGCAATGTATCAAAATAAAAAATGATTGATAAATTATCATCATCGTTATATATCAACTTTAACAAAAAATTATATCGAATATCATTTTTAAATTTTTCATATAATTTGGAATAGTAATTATTTAAAAATTTATTTTAAAAGGAACTGAAATTTCAAGCATGGTAATTCGGTGAATTTCTGCTTCATATAAAATGCATTAATACATATGAATACATACAATTTTTTTTTTCAAAAAAAATTATTTCAAGTTTAATCTGAAGCATTTATTACCGTTAAAGCAGTTTGATTATTATTATCAACTTTTTAAAATTTTATATTCATAATTCACTTTATTCCATTTTAAAAAAACAATTAGAGTGAGCTTCCCAAAGCTTTTTCGCATACATTTTACTAACTAAGTTATCCCAGAAAATGCCTACCATTGGGCTACAATAATTAGGGAATATTAACCTTTGGCATGAAATTAGCATTTTATCTATCTATCGTGCAATCCTTGGCGAGTCTTTTGGCGATTGTTCTCTGGTATGTGGTATCCAGAAATCGAATTTATGTTTTAGATGCAATTTTCAAACAGATTAAAACAAAAATTTGACACAAAAACACACTTGTAGTTATAAAATCTGAAATCAAATTTGATATATTTAAGTCAATACGTGTTTGAGTTACCGCATTTACATGCTTCTGAAAGCACAGAGGAACAGACATACAATTCATTCTTGGTTCAAGAATTGATATGTGTCTACATTATAGATATTAAATACGTTTGCCAAATTCCATCTATCTAGCTTTCTTCGTTTTGAAGCTGCCGTGTTATCTTATTTTCGAACATCAAGATAGACAGACTTCCTTTGTACAAATTTGGTGCAAACAGATTTTATAAAATTTCATCTGTCTAGCTCAAAGAATTTTAGAGTTATATTTGTACCAGACAGACAAACGGACCTTTTACAATAATGTATTTTTCGAACTCAGTGAGATCTAAAAGTGGAGATTCTTCAAAATATAAAATCCGAATTTTTTGAGATTACAATACTTTCTCTATGCTACCTATACGGGAATGTAAAAAGTCATATCTTTATATACATTATATTTACAAAAGAATCTAAACACACATCAGTCAAAATTTATGTAATAAATAATATTAAAAAACCAATATAATTGATCTAAAGATATGAAAACAAGCACAAAATACACAAACACTCATATTACCACAATTAAAATATCGGAGAATTTCATACTTCTCTATTATATAATAACGACTGTTATGACTTTTTTTAAAGAAAGCAGGAGATAAGCAAATAGTTTTCTTGAAGTAATTCATGGGGAATATTCTTATTAAAATTTTTTAGAAACTGTTTTCTATTAAATACTCAATGAATAAGGGAAAAAAATACGAAAGACAAATAAAAGAAGAAACAACAAAACAGAGAGTACACATATGTTCTTTAAAGAAAACAGAACAATACATTATGCTCATTTTTTTGTGCTAGTATTCTGCTTATATTAGATGTCAAGCTTTAAAAAATCTTTTCTTGGTCTTTATTTCTATTTTGAATGAGAATAAATAAATATGTTGCAAAAAAGAAACAAAAGAATTGTTTTGCTTAAAACGTAGTTCTACCAGAAATTTTGCAACGCAAACTGTAGAACCTCTATCTAAAAGTTTCAAATCAGTCGCTGTCCAGGCGTTTAAAAACTCCCAATGTCTGCATTTTTCTCCTATCATGCCTTCTTCATGTGCCTGTTTCGAAAAGCAAGTACTCCTCTGTGCACTTTTTGCCGTAAAATCTCCTTTTACATAACTGAAAAGAGAAACGAAATGCTGCGAATATGTCAAAAGAGCATGAGTTGTGAAATTGGAATGCTTTCTAGCGATAACTGAAGTACATTTGAACCATTTTATCTCCCTCTCCTAGTGAAAATTCCTCCATTTTCCACTTTAGGCAAGCCTACACAAGGACTGAATAAATATTATGATATGTATTATATAGTGTGATAAGTACTAAATTTTTGAGAAGTTTTGAATCATTATGCGAAGTTTATTATTTGAATATATAATATTAATTGTTATTCAAATTATTAACTGCTTTTCAAATACTATAAAAAGGTCATTGAAAATTTCAATGTTAAATCATCTGTGATTTTGAGATTGAAAGAAAAGCAAACGGAAACCATTGATATTTCGTTTTGGAAAAATAAGCTTTATTGAAAGTAAGCTGATAATAACCCAAGTTAAATAAAATTCTATGCCAGTTATTTTGACAATAATGAGAAATAATTTCATGATAAAACGGATTATTTTAGGTAAATATCTAACATCAAGAAAATTCACTTATTTTCATTCATTTGTGAAACAAATTTCATGCATGACTCTACTTCTTAATGGTCATCAAGATTAAATTTTCTATTCTTTAGGAAAATTCTTCAAATTAAAAGTTACATTCAATTTCATTCATTTGGGAAATAAATTTCAACCATGACTCTTCACCATAATGTTCACTATGATTAAATTCATCACTTTGTATTATATGAAAAAAGCAAATTGGAGCATCTAGTCAAGATGTCGTAGACAGATAATAGTTTAAGCTTGATTCATATGATTCTTTTATATCTGGTTTTATTTCATCAGCCGGAGCATTCTAACGCATGGCGTTTTTTATAACTCGCTGCTTACAGACAAAAGAGACAACTTTAAAAATTATGGAGTTAATAAAAATGAAAATTTGACTTCGGAATCAACGTACAAATAAAGCACTTTTTTTGTTATAATTTTAACATGGCAAAAATTTGTGAGTGAGAGATTAGACAAAACAATGAAATTGTTTTCGCTTTCATTATAACAATAAAAGGTATTGTTATACATTCCGTTTAAAATTAAATTTGAAATATTCACTAAGATTCCTTAAGATAAGAAAGTTTAAATATTTGGAAAGTTTTTAGAGTTTGCACGTAATAAATGTTGCAGAATTTTTTTTTTTAATTTTAAGTTGTACGCACACATATTTTGCTAAAGCGAAATTAAATCATTAATAAATTAAGTAAATAATTAATCTTTTAATAAATTAAAATTTTGATAAAACATTTACTTAATAAATACTTGCCATAAAAGAAGTAACTTTAAATTAGTGGTTTAATAGTTTTTCTTGAAGACAGTTATGATTCTTCTATCGTTTCCAAATAGACAAATGCATACTAATATAACCATTTATTCAGACTAAATTCAAATATAATCAAATCATTCATTATTATAAAACATATTTATCAGAAGTGATACTACTGAAAATTAATAGTTGAACTTATAGAAATGTTTCATAGTTATCGGAGCACACTATATACTTTATTACATTTTCATTTCTAAATTAATTAACTTACTGCATTAAATTATTGATATCAAATATAATTGTAAAAATAATTTGTGAAAAATCAGAGCATAAAATCAAATTTATATAAGAGAATAGTAGAATTTTGAAAAATGAAAAAAAAAAATCACAAAAAACAAAGTTTAAAAATGCTTTAAGAAACTCAAAGAGAAAGAAGAAAAACTCATTTTGCACTTTGTTTAGAAGTGTCAGTTTTTATTTTGAATCTTTCCCCGGTAATGAATTTTCTCTTTTTTTAAAAAAATTACTTTTACTCATTTTAATAATTTCAAATTTTCTTACAAATAGAGTATATAAATATATGATCAATCATAGAAACTTAAAATGCTTTAAAACAGAAATTCTGTAGATAGCAATGAATTATTAATTACTACATTGTATATTCATTTAGAATTGAAATATATAACTCATTCAGTCAGTTTGCTTTGATTAGATACTCTCAGATTCTCTTGTTTATGATTAAAAATCCTCAAGAAAACAATAATAACACTGCTTCATAAAATAGCAAAGAAAAATGTAACAAACAACCTCAAGAAAACCATATTAACATTATTTACATAAATAATAGAAAACTAAAAAAATAAATAAATAAACCTCATTTGACAAATAAATTGTTTTTCTGCAGTAATAGGAATATGAAATGCGGAATTTCTTTCCTTTCTCTCTTTGTCTTAACGAAATGATAAAAAAAGGATTATTCATATTATATGTACTCCAGTTCATAAAGTTCTCATTAACTTAGTTTCCGATGAGTTTTAAATAAGACAGTTCTCGCTCCAGCAAAGTGTCAAAAGTCCGGAATTTTTTTTCTATAGAAGCTTAATGAAGTTAAACGGAAATAAAAAAAAATATTAAGGTAACGTCGAGTAGATAAATATAGAGTTTTCTAGTGCTAATTAGCCTCAAAAGAATCTTTTAAAATGATTTCTTATTTTAATTAATCACGATTTTAATTATTTTTCCTGAAGGACCAAATCCCCACTACTCGTCATTCATTGTTTGTTAAAGTATTGGCAATCTTAAAGAAATATACGATTTCTTGAAAATTATATCTTGATAGCAATTATACTTTTCTGGAAAATTGTTCTGTTAGTTTTGCGTTATTAAGAAAGGAGTCGCTATATTCTTACTCATTTTGTTATGTGATGAGACCTTTCATATATGTTGCTCTTCACCAGCATTATTGTAGTTGCAGGTCATTTTTTTGCTTTACAAGTTGTTTATTTTCTATGTAATCACAGCATTAAGATTTACTGTTCGTTTCTATATCCTGAGATTAGCACTGTTCGACTATTGTGCTACAAGCAGAAAGATTAACAGCTAACCTTGAAAGATTAAACGTGAATAATCTTAATTCATCCGATAAGCTAAATATAAAGTTTCAGTGGTAAAATTCAAAATATGTTGAGATTGTAAATCAGTCACTGATAGGCAAATCAACCCTATTTTTACTACATCAGCGGAAAAAAATTTTACCGAAACTTTTTTACAAAGGCGTTATTCCTCCATATAAAAGTTGTAGGAAGCATCAGAGTGCCCAGAGTTTAGCATATGACTGTTTTCTGCTTCATAATATAAGGAAAAAGTTATGTATGTATCGTTCATACATTTCAAATGCAAGTATTTTGCATTATTCCATAAATTCATGCAAGTATGTGGAAGTCTGAATTTTTACTGATTAAATCCAAAATTTGATACTGCATTATAATTTCAGTAATCGCTTGTACATTCATGCTAATGCATTGATTGAGTGAGGTTCAAACGTTTTTATGGATTTGATTTAACATTTGTTATGGATCTATACTTTAAAAGCTAAAATGGTAACTAAATTTTCAGAGTCGGTTCCAATATATCCTGCTCAAAGTATTATTATATTCTTACTCTCTCATCCATGCATGTTGCATCTCCCATCCATGCATCTTCATTGCATGTTGGTACAGATATTCAACTTTTAATAGAGTCAAAGTACACAAGTATTTATTTCGATGTATTGAGAGCAATGCAGTCGAAGGTAAAAAAAAACTGTATATGATTAAAAATGTTAAACTGCACTCAATAGTTTATGTTATTTAAACATATTTTATACTAAAGGATAGAGTGTACATATTCAAAATAAGAAATAAGAAATTGTTGGAATTCAGTCTACACTTCAGGGTCCATAATCGTTTACTCCCTTGATATTCCAAGCTATGCGGCGCTGCATAAGCTCTACACCCTTGGATCTGCAAATATTATCCATTAAACACTTTCCTTTTCATAGCTATAGCATTAAATTGTACTCAGGCAGACGGAAAAGCTTCCCAAGTGTGTATTTCGTTCAAAATTTACTAGAAATCAAATTTGATGTAAAGACACATACCAAATTTCATACGAATAATTTTATATATTTATTCTATAAAATATATATTAGATACTAAAGGATATAATATACGAATTCAAAGTAAGAAATAAGAAATTGGTGGAATTCAGTCTATACTTCAGGGTCCATAACCGTTTTCTTTCCTGATATTCCATACTGTGTGGCAATGCGTAAGCTCTACATCATTGGATATGCAAATATTATCCATCAAGCCCTTTACGATTCCTAACTTTTGTATTAAATTGTACTCAGGCAGACGGACAAGCTTCCCAAGTGTGGATTTCATTCAAAATGTTCTAGAAATCTTCAAATTTGGAGTAAAGACACATACCAAATTTCATATGCATAATTTCATACATTTCATTCGATAAAATATATATTAGATACTAAAGAATAGACTGTACGAATTCAAAGTAAGAAATAAGAAATTGGTGGAATTCAGTCTACACTTCAGGATCCATAACCGTTTTCTTTCTTGTTATTCCACACTGTGTGGCAATGCATAAGCTCTACACCATTGGATCTGCAAATATTATCCATCAAGCACTTTACGTTTCATAACTATTGTATTAAATTGTACTCAGGCAGACGGACAAGCTTCCCAAGTGTGGATTTCGTTCAAAATTTAGTAGAAATCAAAAAATTTGGTGTAAAGACACATACCAAATTCCATATGCCTAATTCAAATAGCTCTAAGTTCAATGACAAAAAGGAAGACATAATTCCATGAATGTGTGTTTACGATTCGGGGTGGTATGATGGCGTGGAGATTCGCAAAAATCTCGAGGTCAAATGTTTCTTGACGTTCACAGTAATTTTTTTTTTTTTTTGTACTTTGTATAACGTCAAAGTAATATGTATATGAATTGTCTTTTCTCATTATTGGTTGGCATGTTCCGATTACTCTAATTAAACAACACGACAGAAATAAAAACTTCAACAACTGCGCAACAATTTCTTAGTAATTCTTCGAGTTTCAAAATTATCTGTAATTAAATATGTCATTGCTGGATGTGAGACGAGGATCCGTTTTCTTAATAAAAATAATCCAAAACAGAATGAAACAAAAGATTTTTTTGAGAGCTAATTAGCGCAAGACAATCCTATGTTAATCTGGTCAGCGTTACCTAATTATTCTTTTATTTCCACTTAACTTCATCAACCCCCATAAAAAAAATGTGGCTATCACAATACTTTACTTAAGTCAACAGAGACTCATTTAAAAATACATTCGAGCTAATGTTAATGAGAACTTTATGAAATGCACGAATGTATAAAAGAAAAAAAAATTTCTCTATTCGGCAGCGAACTAAAAAAATGAAATATCAGCGTTTTATGTTCAGGTTGTTAAGGAAAAGGTCCTGCTGGTTTATTAAATGAGACTTATTTTTGCTTATTGTTTTGCTTGAATTGAGGAGCATTTTATAGTTTGTTTGTTAAGGTGGTTAGATTGTTTTATTTTTAGATTGTTTCCTTTGTATAATATCATAATTAAAGTTGGGTAGTCGGTGAGTTGCAGCTTTTTTCAATTGCATATCTATTTTTTTTTCATTGAAATTTGCAGAATTTTTAGTTGCAATGAAAAATTATATATCTACTAACTCAGACTTATAAAAGATTTTTTAAAAAATATTATCTTAAAAATACCAAAATAAAATAAGGCAACTATTTAAAAAAAAGTGAGCAAATGGATTACACATAAACATGATGTGGAAAAATAAATAAGAACAAATATTCTATTGAAATTATTCTTTTAACTCTTTGTTATACACATTCTTCTATTATTTTCAGATGTAAGTATTTTTTAAATAGAGGGGGAAATTTTTTATAAATCTTTAATATTATTTCTTTCTTTTAAAATCTATTTCTTTAATTTATTTTCACTGCTGGATTCTTTATTTTTAAAACTGTAGTTTCTTTTGAATAAATAAAAATAGAATTGTAAAGAGACATTTTTTTTAAAAAGGATTTTTTTTTTTTGGATTTTGAATATGCAATTTTTTTTCATTAAAATATCATTTAATCCATAATCAGTTATCTATTCTAAGATACAAAGAAAAATATATATATATTTCATTAAAATTTATTTGGATATAATGCGATTAAATTCAAATATACACTAAAAAATTCCATTTTAATAGGCTAATTAGCCAATTAAAATGAAATCTTTTAAATCAATGAAAATTTTTTTTATTGATTTAAAAGCAGTGTTCTAATATTTCTTGAGACAACAATGGTTTGCACTTTACCATATAGAAATATTTTGATTTAAAAGTATAACAGTAAAAAATAACCACAATAAAAGTGTCGAATATAGGGGGTATTTCCCTAACGAAGTATTTCTGCACTGTCCGTGAGTACATAGCTGGTGCTCCTGTTTGCAAAAAATAGAAGATTCTACGCAAGAAAAATCAGGAAACAGTTTTCTTAACTATTCATCCATTTATTCACATTAAGCCACTTCTTATTTTTATGCAATTTCCAATAAGCAATGCCATATCACGGTTACAAATATTTCTTCAAGACAATAAAAAATATTTTCTTCATAAACTACTAATTACACAAGAAACTCACTGGGTTTCCGCATGATCGTTAAAATAAATTTGCTCTGCTTTTCCTCGTGAGCTACTGATCGCTCACACTCCACGTGGACATCTGCATTTCTTAACTGTCAAACAAACGAGAATGCTTTTCTGCATAACTTTCAAGGCAATGGGAATGTGCTGTCATCTGGGATTAGGAAGGGGAAATAATACCGTGAAAAAGAAAATTTCAAACACTGAAGTTGTGATCGGATTACTTATTGGTTTAATTGCATCTGGCAGCATAGTAAGATGATACTGAGATGCAATCCATGCATCAGTTCCCTATTAAAAGTTAAAAATGATGATGTGGAAGAGTTAAACATGATGATGTGGAAGAGTTAAACATGATGACGTGGAAGAAATAAACATGATGATGTGGAAGAGTTAAACATGATGACGTGGAAGAAATAAACATGATGATGTGGAAGAAATTTTTTTTGGATCGCCACTGTTTAAAGATATTTTCTTTAATGGTACTATTTCTTAATTTAGAAATGAAAGAAAAGTAAAAAAAAAAAAATACTGTGAATATAATTTTCTTTCCTTTTTTGATGAAATTTACGAATTGTTTTTGATGCATTAGCTAGCTTTTATCTTCTGGATGGAAGATGGAAGTTCCTTTTTTAACGATAACATGCATGTTAATTTATTATTAATTTTCCAAATATGTCATTTTACTTCTAATATCAGCATCCGACTTATTGGGGATTTCAGCATCAGACTTATTGATAATTGAAATCCCCACGTCTTTACCTATTCTTGATTATAAAATAAAACGATTTCCATTATTTTACACATATAATATGTCTTTGAATATGAATTTTTGAAAATATGTGTCTGTGTCATTGAAAAAAATAATTCAATCTTATGAGATCAAAATTTCGTTTTTAGGACATATTTAAAAAAAATAAACAGATAGATTAACTGAAAATTCATGAAGCAATCACTTGGCAGGTAATTTGATAAAGCTATTCTTTATTTAACTAATAAACTTGAAAATTACGAGAAGCCAAACTTGTTAGATTATATAATTTTACTGCTTTAGTATCTTCTAGTTTACAGATTTTACAAACTAAATATACATTGTATGAAAACTAAATATACAAAATATTTTGTAAAATAAATTTTACAAAAAGAAATATGCTAAAATAAAAACAAGATAAACATACCTAAATTTAGTAAAGTATAGAAAAGAAATGGGAAATAAAATGAGAAAAAAATCCTCGCATCACAAAGACAAAAGAGCAAAAAATGTCGGATTTAATCTATGATAAATGATCAATACTTTCACAACAAAAAAAACCCCACTAAATTCTAAAACGCATGTGCAGTAAGAGAAAAATACAATACAACGTCATGTTGTTGTCCCATCAGGGCAATTACTTGCCATCGACCGAACAACATTTTCCAGCCTTTCTACGCATGCGATGCCTATTGGCCTTCTTATAACTGGTGTAATGAGTGTAAACTCGGCATAAGTTTACAAATCAAACCCATCGAAAAATTTGTCAGCTGTTGTCATGATAGCTAAAACGCTGCCATCTTGGATAGTCGCAAAATTAAGCCTTGAAGTTTCGCTTGAGAAACATTTAGATGATATATTGGATTGAAATTTTGGAGACTACTATACTTGGCGAATTATCACTCAAAAATTCTGACATAGAAAATTTGACATCTGACATATACATTGTTTCTAAAGAGGGTTTAAAAAAAATCACAGCAAGGAATCAATATAAATGGTCTTACCTTTCTCCGTCATTTTTGATAATACTCTCTCGTGTATAAGACATTCTAACTAGCAGCATTTTTTTTTAAAGAATATATATCAAAATGCCAGATATTTCTTCATACATCTTCCTACAACTATCTATAGGGAATTTTGAACGAAATGTTATTCAAATTTCTCTGCATTTGAAATGACAAATACGTCCTATTTATGCTTTTTGTCTCTGAAATTGGTGACAGTGCTCGGATATTTCTGAACGGATCCGGATTAGAGCGAATTCTGGGATAGTTGACTTCGGATTTTTTTTTTTTTTTTTTTTTTTTTTTTTTGCGAACGATGAATAGACACATTTTGTCATTTTCAGCAGTTTCCATTTTTTAAAATTTATCTTAATTTTACTTTCATAAAAATACAAAGAAATAGCATTCTATACTTGAGGAGAGAGAGAGAGAGAGAGAGAAATTATTTGCATAGAAAATATTAGATTTTATAAAGGTTGACATCAAAAAATTTATTTTAGTCCGCTTTTGAATGGGAATGTGCGCAGTTTAATTAATAAATATGTTATTGTAGACTCTTCACAAGCATTTATAGTGAGGATACATTTATATTGAATCATAGCTCAAATCAATCTTAGAAATTAACAAAAGTATTTTTTGGACATTTGCAGAGTTGTTTGGGTAACGAAGACAATTTTCAAATCGAAGAAGGATTTTTATAAAGTTTAGTCATTTTATTATTAAATACTTGTAACCATGTGATTATTTTTTATGTACTTCTTATTTCCTTTTGATTTTTAATATTTGAAAGGAAAGAATTTTTAAATATATTTTTTATTTCTTAAATGCTACAACTATGATTTTATTTACATTTTTTATTCATTTAATTAATTAATTTAATTAGATTTTAATTCTTTCAAATGATGTCACCTGTATCTAAACTTGCTCAACATTTGAGGCCAAAATTCCATAATATTTATACTAAAGATTTTCAAATTAATGACTAAAATTAAAAAATACATAAAATAGAAAAATTTGATCTTTTAGTATACTCATAAAAGTGTGTTACTCCCAACAATTTTTATTAAATTTATTCTTGTTATACTTAACCGAATATATTAGGTTTGATTGCCCTGAAAGAATTTACTAATACCACATAAAAAACCAACTTAAGTTGAATTTTTCTACATTTTTTGTAGATTGCAATATTTTCTGTCTGTATGCATCAGGAACGAGAAAGTAAGAAAAAAAAAAAAATGTGAAGGCATATCTTAGTGGTTTTCTTTTATAAGAGAATTTTTTAGAAGGTTTAGTGACACATAAACTCTACTGGATCTTCTGTGAAAAATGATGTACAATTTATCAAAATGAATTTAATTAATATGATAGCAAAAGAAAAGTTTACTTTTGCTGCTGTCGGGATTAGTTCTCCTTCCTAACCCCAGATGGCAGCGCATTCCCATTGTCTTCAAAGTTATGCAGAAAAGATCTCTTGTTTGCTTGGCAGTCAAGAAAAATAGA
Source organism: Argiope bruennichi (assembly GCF_947563725.1). NCBI lineage: Eukaryota > Metazoa > Arthropoda > Arachnida > Araneae > Araneidae > Argiope > Argiope bruennichi. Next base: position 27,851,294 of record NC_079158.1, on the reverse strand, counting down.
CGTTCACGTGGAGTGTGAGCATTCAGGAGCTCGCGAGAAAAAGCAGAGCAAATTTATTTTCACGATCACGCGGAGACCCAGCGAGTTCCTTGTGAAATTAGTAGTTAATGAAAGAAAATAATTTTTATTGTCTTGAAGAAATATTCGTAACCGTGATATGGCATTGTTTATTGGAAATTGCATAAAAATAAGGAGTGGCTTGATGTGAATAAATTGAAGAATAGTTAAGAAAACTGTTTCCTGATTTTTAATGCGTAGAATCTTCTATTTTTTGCAAACAGGAGCACGGGTATATGCTCACGAACAGTGCAAAAATACTTCGTTATGGAAATGAATTCTATATTCGACAGTTGCTTTCCTAAAAGAAGACCAAAAATACTAATTTATTAATGCAATGGATCTCTGAAAATTTCAGTCTAGCAAATAGAATCTATACAGCTAACTCTTGGAGATTTAATGGAAAGTTTGATTTAACTTTATAGTTGATTCCTTACTTTGATATCAGTCATTTTAATTTTCACAAAAGAAATATGTATGAGAATTCGATACAAATGAAGTTCGGAAACTCAAAACATATCAATAGAAACAAAGTTTCGATTTTTTTTTTTTTTTTTTGCAAAAAATTTTTATTATATTTTGTGTATTTTAGAAATTTTATAGCTTGTATTATAAAATTTTCTAATTCTTGTTTAAGTTTCTCTAAAGGAATCACAAACAAATGCACACCAAACACGAGATAAAATGGCTCAAACTTTTCTTCAGATATTGCAAGAATTCCAGCTTCTTTATGTATTTAAAAGTACGCTCGTCGGTTCAAAGAGCACATCTAATAGCACTTCATTTAGAAGCAAACATATAAAGAATCTATGTTGGAAGTAAAAACGCAGATTCTACGATTTTCAACGAACTACACAGATTCAGATTTGACGCTTTTGATCTGAAATTCTACGATACGCTGTAAATTTGCTTTTAGGAAGGATTCTTCGCCAAAGAATTTTCTTTTTAGTTTTCATGTTACTTCTATTTATTTTTTCTGATTTGGAGAGGAAACAAAGAACGAAAAAGGGCTTTATAGCTCCCCATGTCTTATGAATAGAATGCAGCAGCAGCTGAAATCTGTGTAGTAAACATTTCTTCTCTTTTCCCTAAAGCGACAGGCTGGAAAATGTGTGCGCTTTCTTTTTCATTTTTCTGTTTGTCTGTTGTATTTATTTCTTCCCAGCTTCATTTTTTACGCTTGTTTTATTTCTTCTCTCTTAATACGGTGTTCAATTTCATAACGTACGTTTCGGCTGAAAACAATTGAAATATTCTCTCAAATATGGTGCGGCATTTTTAATCCAAGGTGTTGCCACTTTTGTGCCGTAAGTTAACTTGGATTCAATAAATATTTTTTATTTACTTAAATTTTCTTTTCTTTTTTTTTCCAATTATTAAAAAGATTCAAATTTTCAAAAATAAATACGAAATGAAACCGATAAAAATTCACTGAAAAGTTAATTTTCACTGATACATGGTTTAATTATTTAAATCTTCTCAGGATTATATTCACTATAATATAATTTTATAAAAAATAAAATTAATGTAAAATATATTTATTTTCTTATGTAAATATGTGATATAATCTACATGATTTTAAAGATTTTCTTTATTTATCTTTAATAACTCATAGCTTAAAAAAATAACATTTTTTTGAATAAAAAAAATTAACATTCTGTATTTTTATTTTTTAAGAGAGGCATCATTTTATAAAAAGAAACAAATTGCATTTTGATAACTGAAAATCGCTTTAATTTATTTTTTTGTAGATCGGAATACGTATTTATATTAGATGATATATTTTTAAAAAGTTTTAAATACATTAAAAATGTATTTAAAACTTTATACGAATATATTGGAAAACATTAGTTTTCTTCTACCTAAGAATGAGACAACGGACAAAAAAATACTTTGCATGTACTTGTTTATCTTTAACTTTAACCTTTTCAACAGTGTTTACCCCTATCTAGTCAAAGTCACTTAAAATTAAAAGAAACAAGTGAATAAAACTGATTTGCGTGACCCCATGTTTAGTAAACCCTTTTTTATTATTTAATTGCTGCATCTTTTATTATTTAACTAAAGAAAATAAAATATTTATTTTCATATTTATGATTTGAAAGTTTAGAGGGTAATTATTATTTTTTAAGTTTAAAAGCATATTTAACCCTTTCTAGGGCCGTGGGAAGTATGCTTCCCGCATTAGTAAGTTCTGACAAATTTTTAGTTTGTTAGTAAATTAGTAAGTTCTGACAAATTTTTTTAGTAAGTCAGAAACTTAGATGCTTCGGTTCTTTTTCTGAGACAAAATGATGTGTCTTGATTTGTTACTTAAGTATTAATTAATCAAATTAAATTTATCTAATAAGCTAAATGAATCCCTTTTCTTATTCTAATTTCTAGCCTAAAAATATTTTAACATAATATGACTAGAAAAAAATGGCCCTTTAAAGGGTAAAGGGAGGAGGAGGATGAAAGTTGTTGTTACATCAAATTTTCCTTTTCTCTCCAAGCTATCAACTTCTCCTTTGTCTAAAATTTTAAAAAAGTACCCGGACAGGATAATACCAAGAATATATATCAAAGGATTTACGTGCCCATGATAGAAATGATATCCGAAAGTTTGAAATTACTCACTCTCAAAAATATTGTCTATATATTGTTTATATTGTCTATGTTTGTATTATTATATTGCTATGTTTGTATTATTATATTGTCTATGCTATCATGTGAACACAAAAATTAAAGTACTTTTATGATTGGATATTAATCTGCTTGGGATGCATTGTAAAAAGTGTGAAAATTCCGTTCGACTTCAGAAATTGGCCCCCTCAACTCGTAAAAGTTGGAGATAACGTGGAGTTGAAACTTTTATTTCTCTATAGATATTTCACTATTGATAACAAAAAGATAATCCAAACCAGCGTGAGTCATCTCTTCATCTCGCCGAACAACTTCTGTATTAAAAATTTTCTGGTAGCAGCTATCCTTTAAAAGTTAGTTGCTGAAAAATTATTGTCAAAACAAATTTCGAATGGCCTTTTAATTTTACACCTTACAGGTAAGCACTCGCCGTGGTGTATGGTTTTACAACCAACTCGTGCCAAAAACTCTTATCAGTTGCATTTTCTTCCAGTTTGTTTCATCATCATAGCCTAGCTATTATAAAATTATAGGAAAGGAATAGCTGATTTAGAGTTGGCGGTGGAATTTTCTTTTTCTCATATAAAATAAATTATGTTAGCCTACCATCTCGCCAAAAGAATTTTTTTATTTGAAAACAAATTGTTATTGTTTTGATATAATCTGCTTAGGTTAGTGTGTTTTGGTTCATCTCAAACCACTATATTTAAGAAAAGATAATCAAAATTCTTTAATATGAAAAATATGGTATTATTTTTGATTTAATTGCTATTGTAAATATACTCTAAAGTGTAAACTTATATTAACTATTTTATTTACTTACTACATGTTAAATCACAATTTTGCTGTTATGATGTAAAGAATAAATATGCATTGAGAATTCCTAAATTAATATACATTTAGAGGTATTCGAAAAAAATCATGTATATAGCAATACCAATGTTTTCTACATTTATTCTAAATGCAGAACTGTGGAATGTTTAATATAATTTAATATTAAAAAAATAATTATTTACTTTAATTTAAGGTAAAAAATTAACACAAGAAACATTACATTTTAAAGATAATTGTAAATTGCGTAGAATATTTCTTTGCTGAAATCGTTTTCCAGTTAAAATAATAAAATTTAGTTTTCTTAAAAATGCAAGATTAAATGGGAAAAGTTTTAATTATATTTTTATATTACTCATTCAGTATCACTCTTTATTCTAAATTAGAAAGAAAAAAATTACGAGATATTGCATTTTATTGTTTTTATTTTCATACTTAGCAGTTTTTGAAATTTGATGAAAAAGAAGAATAAATAAGAATAAAAATCAAATTTTAATTGCAACTGCCTTTTTTTGCTGAATAAATGTAAGATTGCATTTCCGTTTATTAATATGATTTTTATGTAAATTATGGTTCTTACCATAAAGGATTTTTTTATGGTGTTTTTACTTAATAACTAATTTACTCGATTTTATAATTTTTGAAGTCATGTATATGTTCATTATGGTTAGACACGGCTGAATAAGAATTGGAAAAATAAAATACAATTTCATTCACTTAAACGACAATTGAAAAATAACTTTAAAAAAAAATTACATACGTGAAGACATTCTAATTATTACTAAAACATGCAACCCCCCAGGGGAGCACCTCGAAATGAGGATGAGATGCTTCCGGTATGGTGGTTGAATCTCGCCACACTGAGGGTTCAAAAAAAGGTGGAGGATCTGGCTCCTCCCATCGATGACGGGACGTATTTCCTTCGGGTAGGCTTGTGCCTTGGCCGGTGATGGCCCTTAGAACTCAACTACAGTTCCCTCCAGTGTTGCTGTTGCAGCGGTTCGGTAATTCAGTTTCTTTATCCGTGTGGCTTCGGACGAGTCGGAGAGTCAGTGATATGACTTACTAAAACATGCATCGGTCAATGATTTATATTGAAAGAGTAGTTTAGAGTCATAATTCAATTTTTTTTTTCATTTAGCTGCTTTCCTTTAATTATAAATTCTTATGCAAAACCATTAATATATTTTCCTTATCAATAGGATTTATTGCTTTAATATTTGAGAGAATATTATGAAACAAAACACACTAACATGATATATTTGTTAAATAACAACTACAGTTATGTTAATACAACAAGAGGAACATAAGTAGTGAATACAATATTATGTGAAAAAAGTTATACTGAACATTAAAAGTCTTTTGAGCAATTTGAGAAATACAATGCATCAGCTTTGTTAATAATAATATCATATCAACACAATGTTTTCCTATGTTTCGTCAAAATATGCTATCTTGCTATTTTTAAAGTAATAGCTGATTTTTCCGATTGTGAAAAACTAGTTTTAATTGATTCAATTTATATGTCTAGACTGTTTTTTATGCCTTCATGAAAACGGAAACTAAGGCTATTCTGTAAGAAGAGAGAAAAATGGCGCTCCAGGAAAAAGTACAATGAATACATGGCATTTCAAATTATATAACAGGCAAGCAGTAATTTGCCACTACTTCTAGTAATATAATATGCAATATTACTAGAAAAACTGTTATAGGAATTTAGGCAATTATAGAAATATTACTTGTTTCGTATTGTTATGCTGAATTTAACTCTGTTGCAGAGAATATTTAAACGTTTTTAGAACGGTTTCGACAAGGAATTAAGAAAAAAAGTTTAATAAGAAATAAAAAATTTTGGCAACAATAATTATTTCAAATGAGAAAAATCATCTATTATTTTTAAATTTATTGTCGTTCAAAGTGTCGCATGTAAACAAGCTAAGGAGTGAAGGATATGATTTTGCACTCTTTCCTATTCCATAATTCAAAAACATTGTAAAATGCACGGTATTAAAATTTTTATATGTATAGTAGGCAGCATTATTATAAGAAAGAGAAAAATCGTCAATAACTGTTTTTACCTGGAATGAAAACTTAACGTGTAACAAATAATTGCACGAAAAATGCACATATTGTTTCAAGTATCTGAGAAAATCAGGCTACTCAGAAATCAGTTGCAATCTTTAAACATTGCAGTCTATAGAAACGCTAAATAAAATATTAAACCAAGATTTACAACTTATAAAAGCTGAATATGTAATCTGTACTGGCTTTTGTCGAGGATGTGCTCAACGCAGAGCAATTTAAAGAATCCTGAATGGAAACTATTTAAAAAGAGACAAATGGAAATAATACATTGGGATCCTTGATTGAATATGGATTTACCTAAATGATTGCAACAAAATTAAGTATATTTACAACTTACAAAACGAAGAGAAAAAATGTTCGATTCCGAGAACGCTTCAGTAAGAGGTAAATGTTTGTCGCAAGATTTCTTATACAGTGAGAAATTAAAAATAAGAAATTAAATTAACCAATTAAATACAACTCATCATACTATAAAGAAGAAGTTTTAAGTCAAATATCTATGGAAAAGATGCCATTGGCTTTCAAAGAGAAAAATTTCTTCAAGACGAAGGCATACTCAGAAAGTACTGTTGCATTACTTGAAAACAAAATGAAAACTAATACAACTATTACATATATATCGTTTTAAACATATATATCATTTCAAGTCCCATGACGTTTCATTCATAAACTGATATGCTTTACGTCTATTGGAAGCAGCTCTTTCTAAAGCGAGAGTTTTACTTCGAGAATTTGACTCTGAAAGTTCTAGAAACATAAGCGGAAATTAATGCAAATGGAAATTTTACGAAAAGCCCTTTGATCATTAAAATTAGTATGCAAACTTATAATAATTATAATTTAAAATTTATCTGGATCATTTAAAAAAACAGCTATCAAATTTTAAACAATAATTAATGTACCCAAAATCTTTTTAAAAATGAGTAAATACTCTTGGTATTAGCAACTTTATTATGTGAATTAGCATATTCAAGACCATTATGCATTTGAGCTTCATTGATTCTATCTTTAGCCTTCTTATTATAAAAATTAAAGATTGTCGTTTTATAATGATTGGAAAATATACTTTGGAATAAAACTCGGTGATAAGAAATACATTTTATTAATATGAAAAAAACACATTTTAATAATCTGAAACTTTTATTACAAACGAAATTAACAATGTGGATGACTAATATCTCAACTAATTTCAAGCGGGAAAAAAGTACTAGGCAGATGCATCTATCTTTATTTCATGGAACAAAAGAAAAGTTCCCGCTTCTCTTCTGAAATGAATGATAATTCTTGAACTTTAACTTCACTTCATTATTCAAGCGACTGAAATCGAAAAAATCTCGCACACACTTTCAATATGTTTTGAGAAAAAGAATGCAAGTTATCATTCCACAAAAGAATATTCTTAAACCTTTACAGAACAATACTGTCTGGAATTTTCAAAGAGCTTTTAAGCAACTATCACTTAATTTTTACTATTCGATATAGTTTTCCCTTCTTTATAATTTATGTTTGATATGACTCAAAAGATTTCGTTCTCAAGATTGCTTAAACATTTCATTGTCATCTCACTTCCAAGCTCATGCGTTTTTACTTTCTGGTATACGAAGTGGAGTGAAAATATTCTAATTGTCAAAAAAATTCGAACTCGAGATTTTTGACGAATCCACGTTTCAGCCTCAATGAGTTCGAAAAATCCATTATTTGGCTTTATGATTGTTTGTCTATATGTCTGTGATGATTATAACTCAAAACATCTTTGCTCTAGACGAATAAAATTTGATATATGGACTTAATACCAAATTTTCAAATTCCTTTCGAATTATGAACGAAATAAATTCGGAGGAAGTGTGTCTGTCTGGTTGTTCGAATACAAGGTAACATGATAACTACAAAACATTAAGAGTAAGGTAAAAGAAATTTAGCACATTGATTTAGCATCTAATAAGTGGATTCTTTTTAGATTTTGGGACAAATCTGCCAAAGGGCAGACCATCTGTCTGTCTGCGTTTCTGCAAGGGATTACAAATATGTTATTGTACATTCACAAGAACAAAAGAACTATATCAAGCGTATGAAATTTTGCACCCTGAAGAAGTCCAATACTGACAATGGATTGCCAATAAGATCCTGCTTGGAGAGGACAAACAAATAAGAATGTGATAAGACAAGCCTCTTCCACAGAATCCTCGAGTAGACTAAGAACTCTCAGAATATTTCATAGTTCCAAGGTGTCCACTGAGAAAGGTGAGATTAGTCTTATCCTACTACAATCAAGAATCGGAGAGCCCCCTGGACAATACTCTTATACCAGTGAAGCAATTCACTGCTATATGATAGTTATTACTGGTATAAGAGTTGTCACTCTTATATCAGTGACCCACTCTTATACAAGACAAGTGGTTTTATTTTGGCTTTTAGCTTTCGAGAAAATTACCATGTGGGTAAGGGTTTCAGTAGGCACAGTAGCATCACTAGCTCCCACTTTACAAATATAATTCCGCGTGAAATTTTGGTTTAAATAGGTTTAGAAAAAAGGAATTCAAAATAAGTATTTGAACGATAGATTCAGTAAAACTGAAGGAGGTATTGAAAAAAAAATAACCAAATAATCAAAATTTATCTAGCAATAATAAATCTAGAAATAACAATAACAGTTATAGAACTGAAGCATTAAAATAGCATAGATTAAATTTAATATATCAGGCGGCTAGAAATTGAACAAGAGCTTCAACAAAAATCGGTTGCATACAGATTTGCTCTTTCACCATTTTCAGTTGAAGGCTTCTTAGTCATACTGATTTCCAAATGTGGCATTAGACAAAAAGGTTACTCCTCATCTTACTCCTAGATTTGACATTTTTTATTTATGTATAAACATAAGGCCCGCCGTCTATAAACAACAGAAAAAACTTTATAAGGTATATGCCAAGAAAGCTCCAGAAAAAACAAATAATGAATGCAGTTTTCCCTTCCTTCCACGACCCACTATTTTACTTACCCCTTTCTTTTGGCTTCTTAGCATCCACATTGCTTATTTCACGCTCGAACGAGAGCGACAGATGTGAAATCAATAGAAACGATTATTCCGCAAGAAAACTAGCGAATCATAGCGTATGATTGTGTAAAAAAAGCAAACAAAATGCTCTGTTTGCTTTTAGCTAACAATTATAGGAATGAACTTTCCAGAACTTTGCGTTATTCTATGGTAAACGCAGTTAATATAATCCGAAGTCTTTGTCTGTTGCAGTAAATTCAGGGCGCAAAAGGAAAACTAGACTTGTAAGATAATGTCTTGCATCACTCTTCTTGAAAAAGTAAAAATTACAATTAAAAATATTCCTCTCGGCAAGCTGGAAGGCAAAGGTAAATTCTTTTACATCTAAATTACTATCTGACAATATAAATTCTGATGTTAGAAACAATCAAAATTAGGGATTGAAAAATCACTTTTCAGACCCTAACTTTTAAGATATTATCGGAATACTTTAAAAATAAAAGTTGTTCTTTTGAATGAGGCACTAATTTGGCTAATTGTAATTATTTTTCTATTTTCAATATTAAGAAAGTTATAGCGAAATGAAAATTTTAACCCCCCCTTTAGCTAGATGAGCCATTTATAAATTCTTCAGAGATTTTTATATTTCTAACCAGTGAATTATTTTTATATTTCTAATAACTTCTATGAACCTATGTCACACTGGCAGATAAATTATTGAAATAAAGAAAACAACCTTCGACTTCACATAAAACATATTTTCCTGTCTATGAAAGCCATCTGTTTTCAAAATCTGATGAGGGAGGGAAAGAAAGGAAAAGAAAAATAATAAAAACAGAGAAATGAATTAATTACCAAAAGTTATAAAGTTAAAAGTTATACAACATGGTTGTTTAATGGTTTAATCGCCGCGAATATTCAGATGTTTGTCACTATCGATGCAAACACCTGAATCGGCATCTGAACGTGTTAGCCGACCAACATACCGAAAGTGAGATTTTGGAGAATTATTTTTTCCACATTCCCGCTCAATATTTTTTCCTTTAAAGAAAACAAAAAGGGCTTCAGTCTAATGAGGAGCTTCAGAAAATTTATTTCATATCATTGGCACCAATATACTTCTATTTGGTTTACTTACATTAAAGTCTCATTTGGAAGCAATTTTGTGATCGATCTTTTAATTATGGTCAGAAGTTAGGTCAAATCAACATTCTTTGAAGAAGAGATCTAAAACCTATTCCGATGGTATGACAAATGTCTCAGTCTTCACGAAGATTATGTCAAAAAATAATCATAATAATATAATTTCATAACCATGTTATCACAGAATTTCTGGAAATAAATTAATTTTGTTCTGTAATTGTATATTTTGTTATGACCTTATTGTATCTTTAAAAAAATGATCTTCGCAATACAGGTTGTACAAATCAATTACATAGATATATTTATTGCTGAAAAAAATTTCTCAAGTGATTTGAAAATTTCCAAAAAATTTCCAGTTTGTAAGATAAGAATTTTCCAATTAAAAAAATTTCAAGAAATTTTAAAATTTGTAAAAATTTTCCAGTTTGCAGAACAAGAATTTTCCAATTTTAAAAATTTTTTTAAGTGATTTGAAAATTTCCAAAAATTTTGAAGTTCGTAGGATAAGAGTTTTCCAATTAAAAATTTCAATTGATTTGAAAATTTCCAAAAATTTTCCAGTTTGTAGGATAAGAATTTTCCAATTTAAAGAAATTTTTCAAATGATTTGAAAATTTCCAAAATTTTTCCAGTTTGTAGGATAAGAATTTTCCAATAAAAATTTTTTCTTTTCAAGTGATTTCAAAATTTCCAAAAATTTTCCAGTTTGTTGGATAAGAATTTTCCAATTAAAAATTTTTTTTCAAGTGATTTCAAAATTTCCACAAATTTTTTCCAGTTTGTAGGATAAGAATTTTCGAATTTAAAATAAAATTTTTCAAGTGATTTGAAAGTTTCCAAAAATTTTCCAGTTCGTAGGTAAGAATTTTCCAATTTTTCTCTGAACTTCTGATGGACAGATTTTGGGAGAGAATGCCACTTTACAAAGATTTATTTACGTTTACGAATCAATACTGATAAATTTTTAAAAGCATTTCTTGCAACAACAATTCGATAATAATGGAAATGCAGGCACTCTTAGATGTAGAACAGCTATTTCAACGGAATCTATTTGTTTATGCCTTGCCTGAATCGACAGATTTCCCCGAAATCCCAGCAGATTTGCACCAGTATGGCCTGAGGCCGAAAAACAAAACTTTTCTTCCTCTTTGCTTACCCAATTTTTCTTTTCTCTTTCTTTTACTGTTGTTGGTCTTTCAGCATTTTTAGGATTTCGATTAGGAAATAAAACGTGAATGAAATATTTCATCCTCATAAATTCTTCTACACAGAAATAAATGCGATGTAACGATAAAAAGTTAAAATGGATTTGGAAAACGATGAAAAAAATATACAGACAATGAAAATTTTTTAAAGTTTATATCAATCTTTTAATATTGATTATAATTTAATAAAAAATAATGAGGTATCAAACATTAAAACATTTTAACGGTCTATTTTTAGCTATAGTAGTAGAGCTATTAATAATATTACCAGAAAACGTGTTATTTTTTTATTTAAAAAAAATATGTAAAAATTAACGATAAAAAGTTAAAATGGATTTGGAAAACGATGAAAAAATATACAGACAATGACAATAGACAGTTTATATCAATATTTTAATATTAATTATAATTTAATAAATAATAAAGAGATGTCAGATTTTAAAAACATTTTAATTGTATATTTTTACGTTTAAGAAGAGCTATTAATATTTATATTAATATATATATATAATTATTAATATATATAATTAAGCTATTAATATATATAACAGAAAACGTGTTATTTTTTTATTTAAATAAAAAAATGCAGATTCGTTTCAAGAAATTATATTGGTCTGAGTTTGTTTAAGTTGTAAGACGTGTTTGTATTTTCGCCAACTATGTTATGCTAAGTTTGAAGCTAAAAATAGGAATTTTCTTTGGTAAAATCAGATTAAGAATACTTATAATGAGATTAAAAATACAATACTCATTTGAAAGGAAATTTTATAACAAGATAGATACATTTATATCATTTTAAAAGGATTAAAGGAAAGGATAAAGGGCGTTGTTGTTGCTTCTAATGGCATTAGCCATGGACAAGCTCGCTGATGAAGTCAGCGATTTTTAAGCCGAGAGTGTGTCTCTTGTTTTTTAGTAGCACCATCTAGGACCAAGAGTACATCGTAGCTACTCACGCATCACATTCGCTTGCACAACCTCGTTTTAGAGGGGGGCGTATTCACACATCTCACAGATAGAACAGATAAATAACAACCATGCATGAACAGGGACTCGAACCCAGGACGCTCAGTTCACGGGGAAGACGCGCTACCCCTATGCCAAGACGCCGGCGGATAAAGGATGTTTGAAGTATTTCCAATATCGCTTGAAGTATGTTACAATAACATTAAAAGATATAGAGTTTCTATTTTGTATATTGAACATCATCTTAATATCTGTTCATGTCAAATGATAGTTTTGCTTTTGATTTCCGGAAACATTTATTTATTCTTCATTTGGAAATGTAAAGTGATTTTAATTTTTACCCTCTGACTGTGCAATTGTTTCAAATCACTATTTAGATGCGAAGTTAACAAATAAGGTCAAATATTTTTCAAAAAAAAGTGAACTGATACTCTATGTTACACGATAATAATATAATATAATAAAAATCTGTAATAGACACTCTAAACTGCGAAAAACGCTGAATGCAATAGAAAATGGACTGATTGCCAAACCGTGGAAAGCCCAGAATAAGCAGCTGGAGGGTTAAGTAACTGGCATATGAAAAAAAAATGTTTATTTGCTAAATTAGTTTTTGTTGGTGTCCGTTCTTGATGCTTTATATTGGAGCATTTTATAAATAAAAGTATTATATATTATGTTGATATAAATTTCAGCATGAACATAATTAGCAGTTGGTATAGTATTTGCAGGATGTTAACTAATTTGACTGAAAAATTCAAAAAGATGCTAGTAGAATCAAAAGAATGACAATTTGACCTACAACATGAAGATGCGAACATTATTTAAGGAGAAAAAAATCGCAAAAATAATTATGAAAGGTGTATTATCAAATGAATTGAAAAGGACTAAATATAAACAAAGACCCATTTATATGATGTAATGTAGGATTACAATACAGGTAATTTGTGACAGTTCATCTTCAAAAATGAAAACAACGAGAAATTTTTGTAAAAAAATTCTGAAAGTTGCGACCTCGACCTCGACGATCAATGCAACTGATACCGACGAACTATTAATGTACAACCAATATTTTTAACAAACATCTCCAATGCAATATAAAAAGTATTATGCATATAACAAAAGGTTTATAATAAAATTTTTGAAATTGAATTTTCTTTTCTAATTCAATTTGTTCATTTATTACAGATAATTTCAACTATAATCAAGTCAATGAAAATGCTATGATTAGAAAACAAGAAAAATATATAAATATTTTCCCCAAAGCAATCTGCAGCGAAATTAAATTATTAATATAAATTCGATAACATTTTCTGATCAAAAAGTTTATAATCTTCCTCTTCTTTGTATTATTTTGTTGTTTATCAGCAACTTCCCTAGTGAAATCATTGCAAAGCATTAAATAGCGCAATTCTAATCACGTACAATACAGAAAATCCGCCATAAATTTCAGACATACAAACGCATCATCCTCTCTGTCTCCACAAAAAATATTATATTACCGGGCATGGACTAATCATTTAAAAAATTTTATATTTGAACTATATATTATTATAAATGCACCCAAAAGGAAAATTTTTTATTTAGAAAAGTTTTTAGAAAAAGTAAAAATTCTAAATGTTTTCTGTTTTTCAAAAATATCTTAAAACAAATAACACTTAAGTGTATTTGTTCCGTAATGCAATATGAGTATTTTTACAATAAAGAGAAAATTGTTTATTTTCAGTTAAAACTCAACCCAAATCTTTCAACTTTTAAACTTCTTTCCCCAATGGAATATGCTTCGAATGGCAACATCTTCTGAGAGATGTTATATGAGTAGTTGTTTATTAAACCATAAGGTTATATTTTAGGTTTATATTCCATTAAATATTAATAATAGCGTTCATATAAATCTAAAAACAAGCATAATGAAAAATGTATTATTAAATTTCTCGCATGAAATATATACCTTCAAATGTATTTTGAAAAATATTCATACGAAATATGAAGTTTTTTCATTGAATTCGAATTCAGTAAAAAATAAGATTAATTTTGAAACGCAAAAAAGTGATATAATAGCCGCTCTTGGTGACGACTTGTCCATTCTAGAGACATTAATAGTACTATTAGCAAGTTGTTGGAAATATGGTTCACACCTACTAGCTAATAAGACGAATCTACTGTAAATAGCAAGAATGAATAATATAATTAAATAGATTGTCCAAACCACATGTCATGTTGTCCAAAACACAAACGTATGCCGTGGCAGCAAACTTGTTAATTTGCAACCAACTATGATGAACTACATCGAATCACTACAAAAAATTACTATTTTAATTTATACTCGAAAAATTAATGTTGAATATTTTGACGGTTAATTATACTTGTAAAATGCCGAAATGAATTACAGAATAAAATTCGCAAAATTAGTATATTGGATGAAGTTATGGGCTCTGACAAAGTAATAGTTTGCGATATCTTTCGAAAATGGGAAAGAGTAAGCATTAAATAGCAAAAAAGGAGTTATTGAGTTCATACGAAATAAAAATTGGCGCAATTAGTAAAAATGATTCTGGCTGGGGGATTTTTCTGTTATTTTTTTCTCCCACCCCCTTAGATAAAATATATTGAAATAGTGCTTTGGATTTTTTTTTTTTTGAAACTGTGTGGAGAGAGCAAGAAGTGGTAAAGAGCAAGAAGACCATTGACGCATCTAAAATTCATCAGCTTCATACGAAATAAAAGTTGGCGAAATTAGACCAGTGGTCGGATATCTTAATTACTTTAAATATTTAAAAGGTGACCGTTATTCTGAGGAAAAACAGCATACAGTTAATTAGCTAAATTACGAAATAAAAGTTGGCGAAATTAGACCAGTGGTCGGATATCTTAATTACTTTAAATATTTAAAAGGTGACCGTTATTCTGAGGAAAAACAGCATACAGTTAATTAGCTAAATTACGAAATAAAAGTTGGCGAAATTAGACCAGTGGTCGGATATCTTAATTACTTTAAATATTTAAAAGGTGACCGTTATTCTGAGGAAAAACAGCATACAGTTAATTAGCTAAATTACGAAATAAAAGTTGGCGAAATTAGACCAGTGGTCGGATATCTTAATTACTTTAAATATTTAAAAGGTGACCGTTATTCTGAGGAAAAACAGCATACAGTTAATTAGCTAAATTACGAAATAAAAGTTGGCGAAATTAGACCAGTGGTCGGATATCTTAATTACTTTAAATATTTAAAAGGTGACCGTTATTCTGAGGAAAAACAGCATACAGTTAATTAGCTAAATTACGAAATAAAAGTTGGCGAAATTAGACCAGTGGTCGGATATCTTAATTACTTTAAATATTTAAAAGGTGACCGTTATTCTGAGGAAAAACAGCATACAGTTAATTAGCTAAATTACGAAATAAAAGTTGGCGAAATTAGACCAGTGGTCGGATATATTAATTACTTTAAATATTTAAAAGGTGAACGTTATTCTGAGGAAAAACAGCATACAGTTAATTAGCTAAATTACGAAATAAAAGTTGGCGAAATTAGACCAGTGGTCGGATATCTTAATTACTTTAAATATTTAAAAGGTGACCGTTATTCTGAGGAAAAACAGCATACAGTTAATTAGCTAAATTACGAAATAAAAGTTGGCGAAATTAGACCAGTGGTCGGATATATTAATTACTTTAAATATTTAAAAGGTGAACGTTATTCTGAGGAAAATCAGCATACAGTTAATTAGCTAAATTTAAACATTGATCATAAATGTTATTTCTTCCCTTTCATTTTGGTGTGTTTGAACATGCAAAAAAATATTTTAATAAATGATAAAAAATAGAATTTCTTAACAATGAAAATAAAAACCAAATAATAATTATAACATGAGACGAAAATTGAATTATCAAAGAGATTTAACTATATAAAAAAATGGATATTCAATGCAAGGATTCATAATAAAAAATATATTTAGAACTTTGTAGGCTTACTTTTTATCTTCGGATGGAGAGAATCATGAGGACTGACTGTTGGTTGACAAGCGTGTCCAACAAAAGCGGATTAAAGGCGTCTTTGAAAATAGCGGAAAACTAAACTTGACAAGAGGAAGGATGGTTCTAGAAATGGAACAAGAGAGGTAAACAGAATCTTTTTTATACAGCTTTGGCGGAAAGTTAGAAATCCATCGTTTATAATAAAAATTATTTAAACGATCATTTCTTAATATCGATAACATATTATATCATATTATATTCATTGATATTAATGAATACAATATGATATTGTTACGAATCTGTGATGCTGCTTCCCAGCATAGTTGGTTCCATCATCAGAAAGACTGTTTTACAGTCATCTGTATTGGACGGAGTCCGGGTGACGCGTCGGAGGTCCCAGAGTTTGGCGACAAACTTGGCGATGAATTAGGCGACTTTGGCGCCAAAATAGATTATACCCGAAACATTGAGAATTTTCCCGATCCTCGTCCAGTAGGAACCGAGATACGCCTCGAAAGTTCCTGATTGGTTGAGAGGCCTCTAGCCCCGCCTCCTGAGACCTATAAAAGGAGGCAGTCTGCAGCTGCCGGTAGTGGTAGTCGGAATCGACGGTAAGGAACGAGTCCAGAGATTAGCAGAGCAGCGACGGAGTCAAGCTAGTGCTGAACTAAGCTGTGCGCTTCTGTCTGCAGTAGAGTCTTGTTGTATGCTGCTGTGTGCACGTCTCGGCTGAAGATAATTGTCTTATCTATGCTGTATATAGTTGTCGTCTTTGTGCTGTCCTGTCTTCGTGTAAATAAACGTCGTTGTTTTTTTTCTACTGCCACCTGCTGATTGAGTGTTCTCCACACCATATCACTTCCACTATCCAAACGAACCCGGAAATTTCGTAACAATATATATATGAAGCATGAAATAGCTGGAATGTTTTCTCAGCATGTTTCTCATATAGTATTTAATAACTATCATACTACCATTTTTTTACATTTAAAGAGTCTTAAGCATATTCGTGAATACAAGAAATGCTCAAATTTTTTTTCTCAGCTTTCTTGATCGTTTTGTGTTTTACAGTATAATAAAAATAACTGAATATGCATTTTAGATGCCCTTTTTCGATAAACCAAATATTTAATATAAAACTACTATTTTAATAAAACGAACACACACCAAATTTCATTTCTCTCAGTCATAACGATTTTAATTTATCCCGTTGACATGCAAGCAAAAATACAAATCCACCTATTCATAACTATTTTACAGATTAAATTCAAAACCTTATAGCAATCTAAGCTTGAACAATACGAAATTGAGCGAACAAACTACTACACTTGAACCGAAGAAAAAAATAGCAATAAATGGATTTCACTCCATAAATTTTGTACATATCACATATCAAATCTGATTTGCCAAGCGCATACAGCATTTGAAGTTCTATGTTCACAGACAGGGTGACACAAAGTCTAAAAATGTTTTATAGGATATTCGGGAAAATCTAAAACGCTTCAAAATTCCGAGTTCGACTTTTTAATTATTACAATACTTCCTCTTTGCATATATCTGAAAAAATAAGGCAATAAGTCAGTATTCGATTTATTTTCAACTGCAAAAATAATATTTTTGTGCAGACCTCGTGATTTTTGAACCATGCTCAGATACTGAGAACATGATCTGAGTCATCAAAATTTCCATACCATTTCTGAGCTAAAACATTTACATGTCCAACATTGCATTTAAACTGATTCATTTAATGTACAAACAATCAATTGAGCACAAAAAAGTGTTTCTAGTCTTGCATAATGGACTTAGAACGACAGAATCCATAGCCGGAATTCAACCCGAGGACCAAAGCGACTCTGCAGCCACAAAGGACAAGAACAGAAAAAAAAAATGATTTGCAAATTTTCAGCTATAAATTATGACTGAACTTGAACAACTTGAATAGAATGTTAAAGTAGTTTTTATTTATCATTCCCGTTGATAGTTGCAAATTTAATTCTTCATTATTCTTTTCTACCGCTTTATTTTCGCAATAACCTAGAAATTAATTCGTTTGATGCGAAAAGAAACCCCAATCGATTCGCAAATTTTCAAATACAAATTATTAAAAATATCAAATAGTTTATACGTCAAACGACTTAAAGTAATTTTTTTTATCATTCCCATTGATAGTTTGCAAATATGTTTCTTCATTATTCTTTTCTACTGCTTTATCCTCGCATCAGCTTAGAATTTCAAAATAAATTCAGTATTATTGATTTTAATATTGTCACGTTTTAGAATCTTTAAGTCAAATAAATATCTAAAGCAATACACCTTTCACATACGATGAGTTCTCCTGTGTTAACGATCACAATAGTACCTCTGTTACCATTAGGTCTTTTAGAAAAGCTAATATAGCAAAATTAAGGATATGAGCGGGAAATTGACAGAAAGTGTGATCGCTGTAATTTGAAAATATTTACAAGTAAAATTGAAAACAACCGAAAACTTTATCTGTAATATTTTCTTATTGTTGCGAATAATTGTTTTCAATTGAAAGAGGAAAAGTAACTGCTGTAAGATATATGGTGGCACTCTCCTCGGATCGAATTTCAAAGCAAAAAGGATCATAAGACAGACGCCAGTTATTAGAAAGGAAAAATTTTGGTTTAATTTTGCACTGTATTATATCGAAATACAGTCGACTCCCGATTATCCGCGCCTGCCGCACAAAGTTTTTTTTTTTTTTGACTGATTTTTTCAAAAAGGTGCAGTTTTACAGTTATGCTTTTGTAATTACATAATATATTACAGTATTAAAACAGTACATATGTATTAATTTTTCTGTAAATACTAAGCACTTTTCTGTTTTCATTAACAAAATGCATTTTAGGTTAGTTTTGAGTGATATACTAAAATATTAAGCATTAGTTAAACATTTCCTGCTGTTTATTTAACGTTTTATTGTACATAAAACGATTTTTCAAAGTTGGAATGACTGTTTTCTTTTTTGCTATACCCGTTTTTAGCTTTTTTCGGATTATCCGCGATTTTTGTTTTCCGCGGCGGCCGCGCCACCCAATTCCGCGGATAATCGGTAGTGCACTGTATACTTATTTTCTAATGAAAAAAGGCATCCGGAGTGGCTTATCCCAAACTTTTTTTGGATACTTTCAAATTAATCCTCATTTAAAAAAATTGTGATTCGTGGGTAAGGCCGTAAACATCCCGAGTATTCATTTTTTTTATGACCATATGTGAGCCCGCATATGAGTGTTTCGTGCTTAGTAGTAGAGTAACAAAAACCGAATATGTACTTTTTCTTACCGCATTGTGAAGCATTGGACACATCTCTACAATCTTAGTAACATTATCACATACCGAACCCCCGGGGGGCACCTCGAAATGAGGATGAGATGCTTCGGACATTGGATCTCGCTACCCTGGAGGATACACAAAATACACAAATAGGCGGGGGATCTGACTCCTCCCATCGGGGAGGGTTGTACCGTGGCTGGTGATGGCCCTTAGGACTCAACCACAGTTTCCAGCGGTGTTGCTGTTGCGGCGGTCCGGTCATTCAGTTTTATGGTTTAAATCCGTGTACCTTCGTAGCGGGTCGGAAAGTCAGATGGTTTGCTTATCACATACCGAATTTCTTTTATTTATGTCGTTGCGTTTAAATGCATGCGAAAGAACAAATGAACATACATTTAACCCGCTGACAGATTTAGACCAACACCTGGTCCGGATCTACATTTTAAATGGTAAATATGTGCACTAAATTTTTTCCAACTACATATATATATATATAAAATCGTGTACTCAGACAACTTGATAGAGAGACTTTCTCCGAATATATAAGATCAAAATTAGATGGAAATTAGCATATTTTGTGTAAAGACAGCATGTCAAATTTCTTCTACCTAGATCAAAACAATTTTGAATTATCGCTTTCACAGACAGATAGACAGATGTGTACACACACATAATTCTAAAAATGACTTTTCTAGGTTATGGAAGGTCTAAAATGTGGAAGTACCTTAAATTCTAGAGTTTTTAAATTTTTTTTGGCGATAACAATACTTTCTTTTTATATATTTCATATATGAGAAAATGAAAATGTTCCAAAACTCTCATTATTTGGAGGGAAACAATATTTATTAAATTTTATACTGCTTTTATGGAAATATATATATTTTCTTGAAAAAAGTGAATATTTCGTCTTATTTAATAACTACTGATATTTCTTTTGCCTTATATTAGCATATGAGTTTCAGATGCATAGCTTAGGATAATTAGCATAAAATATATTACTTATAATCGATTGGCAACTAAAGCAACAATTGGGTTAATTTGAATTGTAAATGACTGTTAAAATAAATTGTTGCTCAAATAACGTTCTAAAAAAATTCTAATAAAGCTATGTATCGTGAAATAAATATTTTTAGAACACAATTTAAGAGTTTTATAGCAATTAAATGCATTATATAAATTCCATACTATTTATCACAATGCATGAAATTGACAGAATTAGGATAATTAGCATAAAATATATTACTTATAATCGATTGGCAACTAAAGCAACAATTGGGTTAATTTGAATTGTAAATGACTGTTAAAATAAATTGTTGCTCAAATAACGTTCTAAAAAAAATTCTAATAAAGCTATGTATCGTGAAATAAATATTTTTAGAACACAATTTAAGAGTTTTATAACAATTAAATGCATTATATAAATTCCATACTATTTATCACAATGCATGAAATTGACAGAATTAGGATAATTAACATAAAATATATTACTTATAATCGATTGGCAACTAAAGCAACAATTGGGTTAATTTGAATTGTAAATGACTGTTAAAATAAATTGTTGCTCAAATAACGTTCTAAAAAAATTCTAATAAAGCTATGTATCGTGAAATAAATATTTTTAGAACACAATTTAAGAGTTTTATAACAATTAAATGCATTATATAAATTCCATACTATTTATCACAATGCATGAAATTGACATCATATCAATTCTTGAACTCTCGCAGATAAACTTTTTAAATATTAATAGGTATAGAATGCACTAATATCGATTTCTTATCAGTAGTTTTAAATCGCAAAATTTCACTAAACAAAAAAAAATATTCTTAAAATAGAATAGAAATTTCCTAGAAGAGGTACAGTTTAAGCAAAAGTGTATTCCATGTAAAAACCATTTAGAATGATTCTAGATTTTATTCATATCAGCGATTTTAAACTTGTTTCTTTTCACGCCCGAAGACATTTTCTTTCAGTAGTTTTAAATCGCAAAATTTCACTAAACAAAAAAAAACGTATTCTTAAAATAGAATAGAAATTTCCTAGAAGAGGTACAGTTTAAGCAAAAGTGTATTCCATGTAAAAACCATTTAGAATGATTCTCGATTTTATTCATATCAGCGATTTTAAACTTGTTTATTTTCACGCCCGAAGACATTTTCTTCGTTCAATTCCACCGTATCAATACTTTGCTATTTCAAAAACAAGCAATACCTTTCATTTAAAGATTATCCCCCTTCAAAATAACTATTCCTTTAAATCCTTTTTCTACTAACTGTCTCAACAGCCGATTCCAATTCAACCATAAAATTCAAACTGACAAAAGTAAATCTCCAAAAATATATAAATCATCTCGACACAGCATACAGATTGAGCTATGTATGACGAATTCGCGTTTCATTTTTCAACAGAATAGAGCTTGGAAAAAAACCCCCAAAGAAAATGGCTAAAAACTAACGTATAATAATAGTGAAAAATGTTCTTTTGAAGAACTGGGGGTGTGTTCGAACGGCTTATCCTTGCAGAATAACTATCTCAAAATCGTCTGTCGTTAGATCTACTGTAAAAACAGCAACTATAAATAAAAAGTATAGATGGGTATAAAGATATATATTTATTTTTTATTTCTATTTTTTTATACGTTCGTTGAAGTCGTTTGTAAGTGAGGGATTACTTCAATCCTATAAAGAATTTTTCCGTATTTCGCGTTATTCTTAAGTACGCCTGAAGAATTTTCACTGAAATTCACAGCCATTTGGTGTTATTACGACGACTTTTTCTTGTCGGCTCTTGAGAATAGAATACAAAACAAGAAAAGTAACAAAAAAAAATGTCTTCTAAGCATTTACTTTTCGATGTTTGAAAAAAAATGCAAGAAGAACGATTTGTTAAATTGAAAAGGGATGCGTTTTGACTCCGGTTATAGATTGAAACGGAATAATTGATGCGCATTTATTTGTATTTCACTTTCTTTTTATCAAGAATAGCAGCTTTCGAGATTTGCTTTGACATATGCCTTACGATAAAGTTGTTTGAAAAATATTCCTTGTAGAGATACGGAAATGTAATTTATTCTGAAAGAAAAGTGATTGTTTATCAATATATCTGCTGATCTAAAAGCTAATCTTTATTTTCTGATTTATTTTCTATCGAAGCGTGTGCATACAAAATGTTTTTGTTTTTTACGAATAAAATAAGTATGCTCCAATCTTAATATTTATAATATATCTTAACACATAAAATAATAAAATTTTATTTGATAAATTGAATTGATAATATACAAACTAATATTTGATTCACTTTTGTCTTTTAAAAGCCATTGCATTCATGAATTGACATGACACATTTATCTCTGAAAATTTATTTGAAAAATAGTCCATGTAGAGAGATCGGAATGGAGATGGAAAATGAGAATTCACTCTTTATAAGGAAGTAAACATATATAAATATATATGCAAAATGAAAATATGGTTTTTTGTTTTCTGGATCGAATTTCTGGAAAAGTATGTAGAAATAGAAGTCAATTTAATATGCAGAATGCAATAAGAAAAATGATGAAAAGTTAAAAGGAATATACAGTGCGTAGAAGGTAATAATTTCCGTAATAAAATACTTTGACCGCTGCAAGAATTTGATCGCAAATGAGTTCAGTTTAGTTTAAATAGTATGTAAAATCATTCCCTGCTGTCTGTAATGCTTAACAATGTTAAAAACATCTGCAACCTTTTGATCTGCATCATTATCGGAGGCAAAATCCAAAATTTTGTATTAACTTCTAGCAACTAATAGGATTTTTTCTTTATTAATTTTTAACTTGTCCTATTTTTTGTTGCAGTTAATATGAATAGTTAATGAAGGTAAATGAGTTGAGGTTTGAAATTTTTATTATTTTATGCCGACTTATTATATTCGTCCTACATGGAGCAAGCTGAAGATCATTCTTGTTATTTTCTATCAGCAATTTTTTTATTTTGTATTTCGGCATTCAATATTTTTCTGTTAATTAATCACCTGGCCATAAGAAAGTAAGGGCATATAACTTATTATATGGTCTTACCGTTTGATAGGTGATATCCGATTTCATAAATACGATCATCATACTGAATCTATGAAATCGGTCAAATAAATTAAGACATTTTTTTTTCTGTGTGAATAATAATATTTATGAAGGATTTTGGTAAGTAGTAATGTCAAGTAAATTTTTTTATGATTTCGAAAATATTTAAAACCTTTTATCATAAGATTACAATTCTTTGAATTGTATATCGATACTCATCAAGGATCGAGATGCCCTGAATGTTAACTATAGATGCAGTTACCGATGACTGATCTAGCTGTTAATAAGAGAAACTCGAATATAACATAAATAACGAAGCATATTGAACTTAATGAGGTAAAAGGGAATGCGCTTCGAAATAAGAATAATTTGTTAAAATGAACAGCCACTGACAGCAATGCATGCATTGTAAAGGCACGGAGTGAGAACTGAGCATTGGTACAAAAATGTTAGATGCCAGGAAATATCAGTGCAATGGTAGACACTCACCGGAGAATTTCGACATTCACTTATTTTGATCTTTGGCGGTAACATATTTATTGGTAAACACGCTTTAGCACCAATTTGAAGCTACAAGAAATCTATTTTGTATCAAATCTTATAATTTTGAATAGTTATCAAATGGCTAGGAAGATGCCTTCTTCAAACTTTCCAGCAATAATAACTAGAGGGCGTTTTTATACACATCGAGAAATACGTTTAATAAGGAATCAAGTTATCCATAATATTGGTTTAACTTTTCAAATTTGCTGTATTAATAGTTATATCTAAAGATTAACCTAATTGACTTGTTAATTTTTTTTTCAACGGTTTTAGTATAAAATTAGAGGTTTTTCATCTAATGCAGATAATCTTGTTGAAAAGGCACGATTACTTAAATTATAAACCTTCTAGATTATAAAGTTTCTACCCATTAATGATAGAGCAACCTCAAAAATGAAATATTAATGAAAAAAATTACTAATCCTTTCAGTAAATTTTTGTTGAATCAAATATTCTTCTACTAATGTGATATCAAAATTAAGAGAGGAGACGCGACGCCTCTTTCACATTTAAAATTGGCTCAAAATCTACTAGGATTGTTCGTAAAATAGTTCTCTGTAGATTTTACATGGAATATCAATTTAATTAAAGTGATTATTACTATTTTTACATTAAAGATGTTATGTATACATAGTGTATCGTAAAAAAAAACACTGCATTCTTTTTTAGCAAAATATGTATATATAAAATGTATTTTTTAATCCTCCACTCCGATTTTGAGAACAAAAATTTTGAAAACATGTAATAATTTACGCAATAAATGTTATACAAATGTTTATTGGAATAAATCTCCAAATAATTTTGTACATTACTAATAAATTCTATTATCTATCATATACAACATAATTAAAATTCATCCTAAATAGTGAAAATCATATTAGTTAATGAGCAATCCAATTACTTGTCTGGTAAAATTGTTCGTACAATATTTCAAAGGTCCAAACAACTTGTTTGAAAATTGAATTAACCCCGTTCTCATCACAGACAAGATTAGTTAACTATTTGTTATGCACGGGTGGCGGTTTCTAATTCTTGTATATATTATACTTAATCTAATATTGAAGGTGAATGAACAGAATCGATCAACAAGTTTCACTGCGTTGTCCCGTACGATAGATATACTGTCTCGCATATTAAATTATTTCAAGAATATTAGACAGTTTCTTGGATCAATATTTAGTGAACATTTTATGTTCGTGCTATTTATTGTTATATGATACAATGATAATTTACTCCACAATTTTGGCATATATTAGTGAACCTTTTATGTTCGTGCTATATATTGTTATATGATACAATGGTAATTTACTTAAAAATTTTGTCATTTATTAAATGGAAAATCAACATTTATGAAAAAACGTTGAACGCGCGTGCACGCACGCACGCACGCACGCGCACACACACACACACACACACACACACACACACACACACACACACACACACACACACACACACACACACACACACACACACACACACACACACACACACACTTTAATTATTTGTAAAGTAAAAATATAATGTTTTGAGACATGATAATTTGAATTGATTTTAAAAAATCAAATAATATTTGAGGAAAATTTTCTTTATCAAACTTTCATTAGCCCTATAAACATCTGATATATATGGGGATTAGAAAATTTTATTTCTGCCGAAAAGGGTCCATTTTGTAGAAAACTTTCAAGAATATCTGATGTAAGCAATAAAATGAGTTATTATATATTTTTTTATTAAGAAAAATTTATTTATAAATCTTTCAAATAAAATAAACAAATTAAAATAAATCGTTTTCAATTTTAAAATAAAAAAAATAGTAAAGGCAGCATAGAAAGCCAGTCGATAATAAATAATGGATGCATCAAGGACCTTGAACTCCGATGCAAAGTAACTAAATGTAACGATTTAAATAAGTTTGATTTCGATTGCACTATTGTTTTAAATTGATGATACAGATCATAAGTTTGGAGCAAAATATCGATTGGATGTAAGGAATGAATTTAATTTGTTTCCTACTTTATTAAAACTTGGCAATTGTTACAACGACAATAAAATATATATTCTAATTAATTGGAATGATATTTTAACTAATAAAAGAAACTAATGAATGAAACCAGTTTTCAGGGTGCTTTAAAATTAATTAATAATATTATGATTAGTAGGTGTATTCTAATTCCATGGAGAT
The DNA here is from genome assembly GCF_947563725.1 of Argiope bruennichi. Classification (NCBI taxonomy): domain Eukaryota; kingdom Metazoa; phylum Arthropoda; class Arachnida; order Araneae; family Araneidae; genus Argiope; species Argiope bruennichi. The sequence continues at coordinate 27,825,330 of NC_079158.1, read as the reverse complement.
AGAATTACATAGCTTTTGTAATAGTCTTTAATTTTATGTAAATCAGTAGCAAACTTCGATTAAGTTTCTTTAAATTTAGTGATAGGTTGATTAAAAGTTTACCTTTTAAAACAAATAATAAGATCTAGAATAGAATTGTGTGAAATAATTTTGCTTGCAAATTTAATATAACGATAGATCTCAGATCTCAAAATTACTGTAAATAATATATTGTGGTATGATTTTGCGATTATAACTTTCATTAAAAAAGAATCATGTAAACTTAAAACCTTTGCTACGAATAGAATCTCCATGATATAAGAAGAATTAATAGAAAGAATGCAACGACGCCATGCTTCATTCCTAGAAAATCTGATCTTTCATCTAACTTAGTTATCCCTAACTATTTAAAAAAGAATGTTACGTTGAAGAAAAAAAAAGTTACGTTGGAATGTACAGTTGTTCTCGAAGGAAAAAGAGTATCTAAGTAGACATATTTTTATAGCAATTATTTGAAATAATTTTTCAAAAGATTTAAAAAATAATAAACTAACTTCAATACTCTTATTTATGTTTTCGCTATTTCTATTAATTCATTTATACCTAATATAATTAAACTTAGTAACTAAAATATGTGTCCGTCTAGACGAATTTTTAACATGTTAACTATATTTCAGATTAACTGATAAGAACAGAAAATCTCATGCGCTTTTGCAGAATGTTAAAGAAATAAAAAAACAGTATTGTATTATACATTAATTGTAAATATATAGTTATCTAAAAAGTCAATAATAAAAATTCAGAATTCTGTAAATTACATGACGGTTGGAAACGCTGAAATTAACCCTAATTTTTAAAATCAGATTGAAACAAATAGTGAACAGAAAAAAAAAAATATATTGCCAAATAAAAAAAAATCCTCAACAAAATAGTAGAAATAATTTACAACTGTTCCTCAAAAGTGAATGTGATGAATTACAATAATAATAATAATAAAAATGGCATATTTAAATTTGTATATTTTGTTACAATTCAGCATAAAAATGTAAACAGAATGTGAAGATTACTATCTCCTAATTTTTTTGGATGCTTATTTTTATTTGCACTCCGCTGAATCAATTAGTTTAAATATTAAAAAATCTGAAAATGTTTCTAGATGGCCAAAACAAAAGGGAGGATTTTCACATAATTCACTTCTTCTGTTAATGAAGCAGAGTAAAAGGTTTTTTTTATTCGCCAGTGTTACAGACGACTGTGGACGATTATGTATGCTGATAACTGAAGTAAGATAATTTGTATTTAACATTTATTTTCAGATTTATTAATAAATATGGAAAAATGAAAATTGAAGGAGTCAATGATATTAAAAATATTAGTGGTTGATATCTTTATTTTAAAAAGATTGTAGTTGGGAAATTGTAAGAAAATTTAAAATGTTGACAATAAAAATACATCTTACTGTTAAATAAATAATAATAGTATCATTTATCTCTTTTTTTTATCTTACTATTAAAGAAATTAAAATAGTAAGATAAAAATATCTTCATCTATTTCTAGACGAAGAAGGTTTATTTAGAATAAGAAATAGCTAATAGGAATAGGAGTGATAGTAATAAATATAGTCATCTGATTGCGGTTCACGGTTCACACAGTTCAGTTCTCTATATTACCGGATATGCGTTGATTACAGTTCACGATTCACACGGTTCAGTTCTCTATATTACCGGATATGCGTTATATTCTTTTTAATAAAAGCAATGAGACTGGTCCCAGTGGTTCCATAATGGTTTTATCTCACCATATAAAATACGGACCTTGGAAAAAGTTGCAAATGCTTTGAGTGGTATTGGCACGTAATTACACAAGTTTATATACAGAATTTCATAGATTTAAGCCATGTAAATAATTGCGCTTACATGCATGCGAAAGTACAGATAGATAGATGGTCAACCCTTTAATAGATATGATTCAACCTTTGACAAAAAGCTATACTTTAAATTCTAAATCTTTGTACCAAATTTTAACTATGTAGCTCTTTACATTTTGTATCTACCGCGTTGTGATCGAACAATCAAACCTACCGATTGGCTTTGAATGAATTTCATTCAAAATTTGTTAAAAATCTACAAATTTGGTCTAAAGTCCATTTATTATATTTCAATCGTCTAGCTCAAAGTGTTTTTGAGTTAGTTTAAGAACTAACAGTTGAGTTAGTTTTTGAGTTAGTTTAAGAACTAACAGTTGAGTTAGTTTTTGAGTTAGTTTAAGAACAGACATGAACCCAAAAATGTGTTTCCCGATTTCAAGGAGGTCTGTAACGTGTAGGTTAGTCAAAATCTCGAATTTTTTTTTTTGCCCATTGTAATATTTTCTTTATATTTTGCATAGGATAAAAAAATACCAGGTATATACAGTGGCAAATAAATAGCAATCTTGCTTGCTATAAACTCAAACAAGGAACATATTTTGCGGTTATAAATAAGCATACCAAGAAATAAAGATGTTCATTTAGTTTTACATCTCTAAAAAAATAATCAAATAACTAGAAACTATTTAACAATTTAATAACTATATGGCGAATATTGTCTTTAATAGATGGCGTTTGTAGCCAATTTTCAATTTTTCTTAAATTATTTTTTAAGACGATTAGTACTGGAGTATTACTTTCATAGGAAATAGCAACAGGCTGCACTACTGTTAATAGGGGCAGTTCATACTTTTCTATTAAATGCATTTTTTTTATGTTTATTGATTTTTTTTAATATGAAAATAATTATAAACACATGGAATATAAATATGAGGTTTAAATAAGATACTTATCTGATTTGTATAGAAGTCATTACATGAAAAAGTACAACAATTTTTTCAACTGCGAAAATGTTATGCAGTATTATTTAAATCACATAGAATGCAGCAATTGTGTGTTTGCTATTGACTGTCTATTAAGTTATTAATCAGAAGCGCTTAAAAATAACCAAAACAAAAACAGAAATTAAACACATGGTTATATTATAATACACAAATATTAAATATTAATTAATAAATCCTATTTTAGATTAACTAACATGCCTTAAAAACTGGTAATAAAAACTAATTTTCATAAAAAAATATTTTAGGAAAAGAAAAAAAAAATCATATATCATGCATTATGTAAACATCGTATCATATATTCAGATAAGTTTTAATACAACAGCGAAATTAAATGAATTTGAAATGTACAATTAAATACGAATAAACTGAAGAAAGGAATAGCTTACTTTAATTTGTTATTGAAAATGAAACTCTTTAAGTTCTAAACGAAAACTTTTTACGAAAAACAATGGTTAGCTTTCATTCATTTATCATTTGAAAGCAAACCAAAATTGACTTTGCTTAGTTAAAGTTATTTTAAAAGCGCTCTGAATTATTATTAATGGATTACCAAAAATTCCACTAAATTCTAACAAAATATAAGATTAACAATTTCGTAGTGAATAATTATGCAGTATAAGAAAATTTAAGTGCAATAGGTTAACCAAATATAAATATCAACTATTAATAAAATTAATAAATATTAAATTATATATCACCTATAAATAAAAGTTAATTTTGGGGAAGATACGACTAAAATCAATTTCAAATCATAAAATAGATATATAAAGTTCTAGAATTCTTACTTTTGGATAGCCATGCATATTATATATAATGCATATTTAAAATGTTATAAATACCATATATTATTAAATGTTGCAATGAAAACCGTTTGAAAACGAATGTGAAAATAACGTTATAAAAATAACTACTGAATTTCGTCCAAAGATTATTTTGCCTTTTTCGACTTTTAACGAACATATTCACTGATACACTTATACTGAAACTGCCTTTCCTTTGGTTTATTTGGTCTCTAACATGGTAGGCATTGTCAAATGTCTGCCATATTTATTTTATGACATACATTACACTTCTGTCCTCGGGTGTTCAGGGGTCTTTACTCTCAGAAGCTACTGCATCCCCATTCCGTGGTAACGCGGATACGACATCATCATCACCTATTTGACATATGTCAAAACAGGTACACAGATGACATTTTAAACCTTTCTATGAGTAGTATAAAACTTTTAAATTACGAGATTGGTTAGTTTTGATAATTTCAATAAAAAATTCATAAAGAGGAAGTCCTCATATTTGTAATCATATCTGAATCAGTATAACAATCAGTCTCGTCGAGAATAGATGCTTAAGGAGTAACCAGTTGCATTCCTAGTGGATATTGAATCGTTTAATAAGTGCATCAATTAATAAAGTATCTTATACAATCAAGAATCAGTATTAATTTGAACTCAATACAGCAAAATCGGTATCAACCAAACCGTTTTGAGTTATCTACTTCACATACAGGGTGTCCCAAAAAATGTATACACATTTTAGCAGCTGATAACTAAGTTATTTCTTCTTTCTTTACAAACTGAACCCATTGAACCAAGTGATGGCAGACAGACTTGAATTTGAAGAAAGGAAATTTATTCTAAAATGCTACTGGAAGTATGAAAATGTAGTAGAAGTGCAAAGACAATTTAAGAGGGAGTTTAACAAAAACCACCTACACGAGTTACCATAACTCGAATTAGAAATAAGTTTGAAGCTGATGGAAACTGTTCAGGACGTCCATAAACCTGCAACAGTTGTTCAATTGAGGGCAACCATTGAACATGAATGTACGAATATCCCAAGGGAATTGTTCCATCATGTGAGCTATTCCATCGCTTCGCGTTGTCAGCAGTGTCTGGAGCAGAACGGACATCAGTTTGAGAACATGTGATAACAAGACAATAGAATGATATTTGTAGAATCTTTGACATGTTGAAAATTATTCGAATTACAATAAACCCCAAATTTACAATTATTTAAAATGTGTATACATTTTTTTGGGACACCCTGTATATGCAAACACGTAGACAGATAACATTTCAAACCTGTCTATGAGAAGTATAAAACTTTCATATTGCGAGATTGATTTGTTTTGATAATTTCAATAATTTTGCATTATAATGAAGAAAAAATAAAAATGAAAACTTTTTTGCCGAGATCAAACAAATCCAAAACTTTGAAAATCACTTTTTACGTGCAATGTACTAAAGAGAATAAATATAAACAGAAACAGAATGCTCTTCTCCGATTGGTCTTTGAACCGTGAAAAATAGCCAAACATTCGAAACGCGCCACGAGCGACACTCAAAGCGCAAACTCCGCAAAAGAAGTAAAACTCCCGTCCGGCGGCCGGATCCCTTCCAGTTGCCTGACACATGAGGGCAGGAGCGGAGTCCGGGCGCTCGGAAGCATGCTCCTGCATCCATGAATGGGACACAGATCCTCCTACGCCTGCTATGCCTTCTGGTGCCCGGTGAGTACGGTCACGGTTAAACTCTCATTTCAGACTGTCAAGACGTAATACAATTTAAATAATTTAAGAAAGCATCATACGTTTCAATGTGATGCGTGAGTTTGTTTTTGAAGAATAGAGTTAATAAACTACGAGATAGAAAAGCTTACCAAAACAATTGGTTCCAGTTGTTGATTTCATCTTGTATTTTTGACGTTCGAGAAGCACGGAAGCTTCAACCTCTATAATGTCGCACTCTCATCTTATATGTTCATAGAATTATAGTGTTTTTTTTTGTTTTTTTACTTATAGATTCGTAAATTATGTTTAATTCCATCATAGATTCTGAACATTTCATTTACATTCTTCTCTCGTTCTTTTAAAGTTAATACACATGTTTAAGACAAATGAAAAACAATTTAAATTTTTTCATTATTGTTGATGAAGTAAGATTTGATTCTTGATTTTATATTGAATTATCTTAATCATTTATTGCCTTCAAAAATAAAAATAGTGAAGTATTATATAAAATGAAAATTTAAGTTATGACATATAACTCAAATCAAACGATAAAGCGAATTTCATTTACGGTTATTTGTGTCCAATGTCAAATTTTTATTTCATGAAAATTATCATTCATGAAGATTTTATAAGGCAAAGATGTCTTATTCGTAGTAATAATTTTACAGAAATTTTTCGAAAAACTATGAAGTTTAAAAACAAAAACAGATGGTGATATTCAAGTTTTGAAATTTGTGTAGGCGACTTAAGAACATTTTCTATCACAAAAAAAATTCATGAATGTTGATTTTTAGAATCAAATCGTAGAAAATATTATCATTCATGTTTTTAATAAAAAATAATAATTTTCAAAAATAAATAATAATTCAAATAATTTTCAAAGAAATCTGATAAAGATAAAGAAGCTAAAAAATTTAAGAAAAGACAAACATACTGATTTGGATTATCGATATTGATTGGTTTATCGATAGTTTTTATCTTTAGTTTTAATACGGTCAGTAAATTTGGCTAATTACAGCTATCTTTAATGCACTACTATTGTGTAAAGACCATATTACCCCTTTAAGAGGTAACGATTTATTTCATTTTATAAAAAAATAGCATTATTGACAAGATTCTATTATTAAATTCAAAGTAATAAAGCCGAAAGGAATAATACTTAAAAACTATTCATTTTCCTGTCAACGAAAAAAATTCCGATTTCATATTTCGTTATTAACATCTTATGAAACCCTTTTAGTACATTTCATAATTTGAAAATTCTTCAAAGAATATTTGAACCAAAACAAGATATTGCTTATATTTTGAAAATTGACGAAAAGTAGTGTGTTTCTATAATTAATTTTAACTTTTCAGATTTATCCTTGAAAATACGAAATAAATTCATAATAGCAGTTTTATACATTTACAATCGGTAAAAGAATCATTAGTCGAAAATTGAAAAATCCAACAATTTGATTGCTTAAAGAATTATTGTGCACGTTAATCTTGATCTTAAACTTAGTTTATTTTTTTTTATTTTTCTGTAATGGAAAAGAAGATATTTAAATAACATTCGCATGCAAAATTAAAATAATCAACAAATTCAGTCAGTATAATGGCTAAATTTAATCCTTTTAGTTTGTAAATGGAAATGTGCTTAATCTAAAACGGAAAGATAAGCTGCTAGGAATTCCCGTTTGCAGCGCAATATCCAGAGACTGAAAAAAAAGATTTCGTTATTAAAATTATATTTTTGTTTTAAAGAATGCAGGATGATTGCAAAGGTTATTTATTTCTTACCAAGTAAAAAAATAGAAGCTCCATTCTTCAGATAACTGTAGAAAGATCTTACTTCATGTTCTATAAGTAGTATCTGAAGTTTTCTGTAACTATTTTTAGTGCAAAATTATATATGAATATTTTAATAATTTGCTTCCAATATGTTCACAAATTATTATTAGTGGACTTCATTACTACTCCACTAGTTACTTATCAAGAGGGTAAGAAAATGGGTAATTTCTGTCAAATTTATGAGCCTGAGAAGAAAATATCAACTTCAATTCAATTCATGGCAAGGGCATGATAGGCAGATGACGATGAGGAAAAAGTTTGATACAGAATTTAGGCTATTAGAGTTTCTTGTGCCTTTCACAGAACATGTATGAAAAAATATATTATTTTTAATCGTTTTGAAGTGATCGGATGACTAAAGTTGAATCCTTCTTCCTTTTGAATATATAGTTTTTTTGAAGTCTATAGATTATTTTATAGTATCATAATAATATTTATACATTTCAAAATGCTCAAAAATATTATTACGATACTTTCAGAATACCGAAATAAATCTTGTAGGCACCCCACATATTTTCTGCTAATTGGGTTGAAAAGAGTTTTATTTTAAATCAAACAATTTTATTGGATTTCTCAGTAAATAACTATTTTCCTGAAACAGAGAACTGTTAAATAAATAAATGAAGTGCTTCAATTTGTATGGTGGCAAGATAATGAAAAATTTCTATTGCCTTTTGGAATTGAAATAAACAAATTTGGAATTGAAGCAAAATTTTATTGAATTTTATTTTTGTTCGGATTTATTATCGAGGAAAATTTTCTTCTCGTTTCGAGTTTAAAATTTATGCATAAAACTTTTTAAATTCCAAATGAAAAATTAAAACTTGATAAAATACTGAATGATTTGTATAAAATTATGCTGGAAGTAACGTTTTGTAAATTTTGAAAAACAGATTTATTTAATGCGTATCTCAAACTTTTTGAAGCAGATATAACATATGTCCATTTTATGCTGTAAAATTGGATTTGTTTAGTTGAATTAAAAATTTCGTTTCCTTTAGATACTTCAATAAATTCGTAAGTTAAACATTAATTCCATTATTAAAAAATTCTGAATAGTCAAATAATGATGAAATATACAAAATTCCGGGTTGAAACTTACCTTACATTTTTATTTGTATAACATTAATATAATGATAATCTTTTTGCTAGGGCGAGGAAAAAATCTAATGCAATTAACAGCAAATTATTTGGAAAAAAAGTGTTAAATATTATATTTACTTAATTACCGTGAAGAAATTAACCTTGTTAACCATGTAAAACCACTGTATCCTCTATTGTTTTTAGCTTAACTATTACAGTAGTTTTTATTTCATGCATGGAACAATCCCAAAGAGAAACATTAATTATCCTAATACCATCATTATCTAATGATGTAAAAAAGTCTTTGCGCATCTTACAGAAATAAACATGCTTTTCGTGTGTTTATTATTATTTAAAACTTTCTACGGCTAATCTCTTTAATTATGTTATGAAGCAATTATCTCTTGATAATAATTAATTAAACGAAAGTAAAAAAAAATGTGGAGTATTTTGGAATTTCAAAACGAATAAAAAAAATTTGTTATTGATGATGATAATAATAATGCCACGTTTTAAAAAGGAGTAAATTATATAACTTCTAACTTAATACCTTATTGCGAGCAGAATTAAATGCACATGGGCAAAAATGAAATATCTTAAAAGAAAATAGTCAAATAAATAAAAATAAAAGAACATGACCTTTTATTGGCAACATAAGTAAAAAATCATCAGAAATTTTCAGAAGCTGCACGTTCTTTAATTTTTTTGATTGTATATTTCCTTCGTTGTGGTATATTTAATCTTAATATTTGACGAGAGATTATGAGTGTTTCTCTTTATTTTGTGTTATTTTACTTTTAAAATTACACAACTTATTTTCTTAAGCTGTATTTTGATAGTGTGAATATGGCAGATTGATGATAATAATATTAAGTAAAAAAAAGTTTTAAAAAAAAATCTAAAAAGTATGACGTTTTGAAAAAAAAAATCTATGTGCATTCTTTGTGTCTGTTCCCTTCATGCCAGACTTTAGGTAATAATTTAAAAGAAATCATATATGCAATTCATTTAAATGAGTACTCATATGCTCAAGTTATAGTATTATTGTTGAAATATAATGGAGCATAAATAACGCAACAGAAATCATAAGAGCAGTTCATTCAGATGAGTATTTGTACCAAATTATTTCTAATTTTATTGCATGAGTATCAAACTGAAAAGTGAATTTATGGACATTATTTAATAAATTTTTACAGTAAAATACATTTTTTTAGCGGATTGGAAGATCGAAAATGAAAACAAAATACCCAACTAATACTAGAAAAATCCTCATATTCTGTAATTATAGCATAATACTTGGGAATGGCACTGGTTGGAATAGTAATAACAAATTAAAGATGTCAGAAGAAAGCATTGATTAAATTTATCTTGTTCTATAGAAGAAAATGTTTAAAATATTCACCGATATTTTAGAAGAAAAATGTATAAAATAAAACATAAAATATAATTTATGCTAATTGCTTTATTTTTTGGATTTTGAAATATATAAATTTTAAATTTTTAAAATAAAAATATAAAAAAATTAAATATAATAAAAGCGCATTAAATTTTAGAAAGATTGAAATTCTTACTTATTTATCTGCAGATTTTAATTTGAGTTTTTTTTAAATATCGGGTAGAAATTCATGAATTTAAGCCATGTAACATTGATCCCTGGAATTGTAATAAAATTATTTTAAATTAATATATGAAAAACAATATTTTACTAAACAAAGACATCAGTATATTTTAAAATACAATATTTACTATTTTTTATATTGAAACATTTTTGAAAAAAAAAAAAAGACAATTTATGTTTGCTTCATATTTTCAAATCACTTGCATAAAAATATATATATAAAAAAGAATTCATAAGCGTCAGTATTTTTATTTCAGGAAAATAATAAAAATTCCAACAAGAATTAAGAAAAATATTCTCTATACAGAAATTATAAGAATAATTCAGGAAGGTATTTAAGAATGAGAACTTAGCATAAAGAATAATTATATTTATTAAAAATGAGATTTATATTCACAGACTGAATTCATTATTTGAATGAATAAATTTTATTTCAAATCTCGTATAAGATTTGATTTTATACTAGACAATTTCCAGCAATTTTTAAAAAGTCGAGAAATGTTCCGGATTAAAATCAAGCGAACTAACTTTGAACATTCTTTTAGAAGAATGATAAAATTTACTTCTTTAGGTTGAATAATATTTCTGATCACGTTCGCAGACTCAGAAAAAAAAAAAAAAAAAAAAAACGAAATAAAGCGGAAGATTCCTCCTATTAGAAAATCGTATTTTCGCGTGTATTTTAATTCAGTGGAAAGTTCCCAAATTATTCTTTTCTTTATAACTGTTTTCTTCTTCTTCTGTTACTTTCTCTCTTTTGTTCCTTACTTTCTTACTACTGTACTTAGAATTTTAACAATTGGATTCCACATAAAAAAATATATATTTGACATAGTTCAGGCAGAATAGCCTTAATAAAATTTAAATTTTATTTGAATTATAACAATTTTAAGTAAGCTATTAAGAGTAAAATCTTAAATTAAAGAGATATATTTAAACTTCTTACTCTTCAGTATATGGAAATAATTAAAAAAAATTGCTATACTGAAAAATAATTTAATACCATTATATCAATAAAACTTATTATTATTCATTAGATTAAACATTAACTCAATTTTTTAACTTATTTTAAAAAAAATTTAATTCATAAATCATATTTAAAAAATAAATAAGCCAAAAAATTTAGAATAATGCATAGCATTGTTAGAAAGGGCTAGTGGCAAAGTCTGATTATTCCGAAATTAGAGTTCCGAAATCTCACTCTACATTTCTTTTTTTCTTCACATAATATTCCTGAATCTCTAGGATTTCCTCTCAGATGAAAGGATGTGCGTGTATAAAAAAAAGATTTAAATCTACGTAAAGAACACAAAATAACAACGCAAAAACTCTACACAATACAATAATGAAAGAAGGGAGTTTTTGGTGAGGAGTCTGAGTTCAAGAATTTTAATGAAGTTAATATTGCTTGGAGAAGGGCTTGATCGATGAAGGAGACACAAATTATTCTGGGCTTAGGGAAATCAAATCTTCAGTATCTTGCAGAAAGCGCACAAGATTTTTGACATTGATTGTCATCACGTTGATCCACCAAATACGTTCGAGATCGTGGGTGGGTTTGCTAAGATAAAAAAAAAAGTGGATTGGGTAGCTAATAGCAAAATTCAGTGGATCGCCCATTTCTCAGCAGTCACAGTAATCAAAAAATCTTTTGACCTCAGTGATCTTCGATATAATCAGATTCTATTAAAGAATCAGCTTGTAGATCTGTCCCATTCATGTTGAATCAGTCAGATACTTTTTTTGATATTGTTGTGTGGTTGTTTGGAAATATATCATCTGCTCAGGAGTCGTTGTTGGTATCTAGCCATGGTTGAAAATGGTAAGTTTCCAATCGGAAATGACCGTCTTTTTTTTAATGGGGATGGGAAAACATATAATCATGTATAATATTAAAAGCACATTCTTAAACAGCACTCTATTGAAATCTTTATCTTTGTAGAAAGTTGGAATTGATATTTGTTTTACTACTTACTGATATTTGTTTTAATATCTGTTGCTACCTGATACAGTAGCAGCCGATTCTTTTACCGTTGGAATGGAATTGGGAATTAGTGGGTATTCGTTCTCTCATTTGCGCCGAGACTGGTAACTGATACGAATATGATTCCAAATAGAAGTTTCATTTCTTAGGAATAGTTATTGATGACGATGTGTCTTTAACCTCGGTTTTGAAAGATAGGTGAGAAAAGGAAAGAAGGGCTTTGTTGACAATTTTAGTATAAAAGAATTCTCGGGGGTATTCTCTTCTGAATGGGGCGAAGGATAGTAATGGTTAAACTCGATATTCATATAATTAAAAAGCATCACACATGCTAATACCATAACCGATACAGGATGGCGAACAGGATTATACCCACCTAATAATTTATATCAGGCTGATATAAAGTCACCCTATCGAAAACGAATCTAAACGAGAAAATTTCAATAGAGACCAAATACTAAGTACTGATGTTATATATCAGTTTTGTATACTTGATACTTTTGAGTCCCTGGTGCCAAGTATCAAGTTGTTACAATATCACTCATCCTAGTGTGAGAGAAATCTTTGGAATTCTATTTTCATATTTTTCACTAATCAGCCCAACTCGGTATTTAAAAATGTAAAATGAACTAATTTTTAAAATAGAAAATTTTGTGTGACACTTCTGAGCATATTTTTAGATATAAAAAATATTGCGGTGTTACAATTAAGTATCTTATTTGCATCTTAATGTTGATTTGGTCATGTATATTCCTCTCCAAAATTTGTATTTATGTACAATTGTATTGCGGACTCTGTTCTTATTGCTAAATTTTTCAATGTATGTGTTTCAATTATCAATTACTTTAATAATCAAATGAAAGCATTGAAAAATATTTCATGTTTTCCATTTACTTTACTTTAGAAAAACTAATTTCTTCTTCATGTAAAATTGAGTATACAAGAAATGTGCAAAACGGCTTTGAATGTATCGACAATAAACTTCTACGAGAATTTTTTTAAAGTAATACTTTGAAATTTAGGAAAAGATTGATTCAGACTTACTTTGGTATTCTATAATCTTATAAGAACAAGAATTGAACATTTTCAGATATCATTATATAGTTGAAGTTGAAATTTAAATGAGTGATTAATAGAATTACGATTCTGTTTCTTGAACCAAAAATATTCGAAAGGAGCTATAAAATTCAGGATATACCTCAATTGGCATTCTGACTTCAATTTTTCGAACTATGCCAGCAGATCCCCTGTCCACTTGTGAAATCAACTTGAAATGATATGACATTTGGATAAATTCCAACTATAAAAAATTGCAAGCACATCATTGTCGTTTCACTTATATTTTCGTGGATCTAAAAACTGACATGGTTGAACAGTTTTTGTGATTTTATGAGAGTTTTTGTTGAGCTGTAGCGTTATCTTCACAGTTTGTCACTTTTCTTCTATTCTGTATTTGGCATTTAATAATAAAGCAGAAACGGTTCTATTGTGATATTTTTTGCGCCTGATACATGAATTTATGCGGTATTTTAATTTAGAAGAATCACATATGGTTTATTTATTTGCGTGTTCATTTGAAATGTATAATTCCTTCACATTTTAACCCTTTCTAAGGCCGTGCGAAGTATGCTTCCCACCAAATTTATCAATCTTTGTATGAATTTATGTAGGTTGGCATAAGTTCTGACAAATTTTTTTAAAAAGGCAGAAACTTAGAGGCTTCAGTTCTTTATCTCACACAAAATGATGTGTCTTGATTTGTTACTTAATTATTAATTAACCAAATTAATTAATCAATCAAATTAAATTTATCTAATAAGCTAAATGAATTCCTTTTCTTATTCTAATTTCAAGCCTAAAAATATTTTAACGTAATATGACTAGAAAAAAATGGCCCTTTAAAGGGTTAAAACAAGCCAAATAAGTAAGTAAAATATTAGAACCTTTTCGAATTGTAGCAACATAAGAATTGATGCCAGTTTTGACATACCAAGGGTTGATTAACGTAATACAGCCATTTAAAATCTGATTTAAAAATGCTTTAATTTAATTAAACTCACATTTAATTATTAAGATATTCGTTGACTGTTTTATAGTGGACTTTGAATTCATTCCTTTTGAACTACGATCATATGAAGAGGGTGATTTCAGAATTACTAAATCTTCTCTGAATTTTCACACGCATTTCGTAAACTAGTATAGGTTGAAAAGTAAAATCTGCTGGATTTAAAAATCAAAAAGACTTCAAACACCGTGCAGTTTTGATGGCTAATATGTGATACTTCGGATACAAATTTAATTCAACTACACCTCCATGGGTTGCATATTATTTTCATATAATGCTTTGCGTAGAATTATTTACAGTTTTTGATGGCAGAAAAGTTTGAGAAATGAAATCTTAATAAAAATGCTAATAACAATTATAATTTTAAATTTTATCTGTCCATATAATGCATATATTGTCAATATTACAAACATCAAACACTACAGATACAGATATACTCTGTTTCATAGACATGGAAAAGATTAAAACTTATGCTTTTTCTAAATCTCATTTTTCCTTATATAAGTCATTCTTTAAAAAGTCAATTTACAATCTGTTATGATTGAAGACATCTGCAATATTAATAAATGTTTTTGATCTGCAATTTATGAGACCCTGAAGGAAGAATATATTTTTCTCAAATATATTTTTTTCGGCTGTATTCCATTCTAGATGGATGTATATTTGCATCAAAGAAACAAATCTTGCTACCGTCACAAAATCATGCATCTAGAATTTGTTTACTTTGATCCAACTCTGCCTTTTGCGAATGCGTGAGTCAACATTCGTTTAAAATATAACATTGTGCCAATATTTACAGAAGGTAGCAAAGATATATCTTTTCCAGCTTTAGACATCGCCTTATATTTCTTTGTAGCTATAAACTGAGCAGAATATTTCCCAATATCTGTAATAGCGAAACATTTCGTAGAGGCGAATAAACAGCTGTTGCATAAATTACTTTCTTATGCTTGTCTTCAGAGTTTGGCTATAACTGAATCTGCAAGTACTAAGAATATTCATTGTATTCTTGTATCTGATCGGCTGAATTCACGAAACTCTAAATGGAAATTTCTTGTAAAATAGAGTTGCAAAAAGAATAATAAAGTAAAGACTGAATAATGATTAGAGAAATATTTGATGAGAATTCATATTTGTCTCATTGAAACTTTTAGAGTCCTTGTTAAATTCACTTCTCACTTATTTCTCGTGCTGTTTATTACATGTAGTAAAAACAGGACATACGTAATTATAGTCTATCTTTTAGAAAAATCTAGATTTCATTTCGTTCTCGTATAATGTCTACAAATCTTTTTTTAAACCAGACAACTATTCTTTAAATATATACTTTGTAATGAATTTGCAATTTTAATTATTGTCGATTCGATTTATTAAATGCTTGATTTCACTGGACCATTCATTTCTTGTATTTCCAAAAATTCATCAACTTTAAAAATTATTTTTGTAAACAAATTTATAAAAAGTGGATATTAATTCCAAATGGAATAACGGAAGAGAAAAAGAGTTTGTAAATAGCTTTTGCCTTAAACCGTGATCAATTAACATGAACTAAATCATCTTTGGCTTCATTAATTCAATTTTATACACAAAACATAAAGTTTTTATAAGCGAATTAATTATAAATTAAATTCCCAAAATGTTATGAATATAAAATTATCGTTGTTGCAGTTAATATGCAATAATATGAGATTGAGAACACAAACTGGAGTTTGGGCTTAGCTCATTTCTTTGACTATTTCTAAAGCAAATTTTTTGCAGGCAGTACGGTCCGGCTGCTTATCTAATTAAACCAAGCAAAAAAGTTTTATTAAATTCATTCAACACTCAGGAAAACCCAACTCAATGCCATTTTTTTGTAGAATTAATAAATGATATTTAAAATGGCATCCCATTTCAAAACTTACACAAGGCCAGAACTGGATTCTTTAGTTTGATCCTTGGATCTACAAAGAGAAAAACACATGTCTTCTCCACACAATTCTCCAAATTTTGACGTTACATTAAAGTGGGATGGTTGAAAATGTGAACTTAAATTGAATTTAGAGCATACAAGCGACAGAATGGATTTGAAATTCGTTACCTCTTGATTGTGATCATGAGATTTAAGGGCCAAGTCAATGAGTCCTAATACCCTTATAAAAGGAAATATCCAGGAAACCAGTTGCCCAATAGATTGATACATAGCATGAATCAGTAACATGAATTCTAGAGAAGTGATCATCAGCTTAACCACTTGGATAGAAGAACGAGTATAAATAACGCGATGTTCTGATTGTGAAGATGAAACCTGTCTGCTAATGAAATGTGTCTCTAATATAATCAGAGAAAAAAAATATGTTGAGAAAACCAGTTGCTCATTGGGTTAAGGCAATCATAAGGTTGAGGAACATGAATCTAGGGAAGATGACTATTGGATTTATCATCTAAAGGCATTCTTAATCAACATTTTTTCTTACATGATAAACTGGTACCATTTTAGATGCGCGTTTTAGCAACAAATTACTTGGCAATCTCCAACTAGTTGCTTCAGGCTTTTCTAGTTTTTCTCCAAAAAACACTAATATAGTTCAATTTCCGTAAATGTTTTTGATGGCAAACTGACTTCATATAGCTTCAGATTCAATTGCCCTCATTTTTGGGTTTGAGTGTTATACTCAAGGTATTTAAAAACAAAAGATATAGTATTTAAAATTGCTTTAATTAAAATTTAAAAATCGTACACGATATTTAGAATGAGTTTTTTTAAAAAAAAATCGAAAAAAGCAACACAGGAAGTTGACTGCCTTTTACACCAATTTGAAAACCAGAAATTATATCTCGTCAACACTTTCTAACTCAGCTCCCTCTCCTCTCGTTGCTGATTGGAAGAGAAGATATAAGCACTACGAGGAACTGCGTGTTGCAATCGTGTGGAACTTAAATCATATCCTAACATCAGACCTACGCCCGACATTAGATGCTTTAAGGTCTATTTGAAGAAGAGAAGACAGTAGTTACTCTTTCCCTTAATTTAAGAACTTTAATTCGTAGACTTGGATAAGTACTTTAAATCAAATAGAATTAAAAAAAAACTAGAAATGAACTTAATTTTTGTATAGTTTATTAGGCACAAAATTTATATATTTCCTTTCATGTCATTTTGTTTGAATAAGTTCAATTCACATTTCTATAACCACATCGAGAGCATTATGTTAATTGTTTATGTAGACAGGTAAAAATAGCTCTAATTATAGTATATTCGTATATTAAAGAACAATGTCCTATACTTCTGTACTGGAGGGTTGAACGGACATGGATCCATCATCTTTGTTAAGGACCTCATATACATAGACACACACACTAAAAAACATTTACTAGCTTCATTTTTAAAGAATTACAAATGAAAAAAAAAACCTAATCAAATGTAGAAACAGATACTAATAACACTGAAAAGCAAGATAATGTCTCCGGCATTTGAACTGAAAATAGTAGAGAGAATTAAAAAAAGAAATTTAAACTTATTTTAAAATCACACAAAGAAAAAATAATAATAGAAATTCTAAAATATAATTGAAAGAAAAGATATTTTTCGTATATCCTATCAAGGTTTCAGTGAATTATTTCATCATCCTTCGTATAGAATATGGATTTAAATAAATAGATATAAAGCATTTGAGAAAACCCATAAAAATTTCTGAGTAAATTTAATTTCAACTATTCAAGCAATCAGAAATTCTTCCATTTTTCCGCTTCACATATTTCTAGTCAAATTTTCGAATGAAATACCCATTATTCATGCAGATAGGGCAACATTTGTTTGCATAGAAACGAAAACTCTTATTAGCATTTAAACGGCATCTTCCAAATGGAAGACGTTGAATGGTAAATATGAAAAATGACTTTTATCGACTTCCGTTGACAAATGGTCTTCGTGTCTCCCAACACTGCTACTGCAAACTGTTTAACACCATCAATTCAAATAGAATTGGGTCTTTATTCAATAAAAGTGATTTCCATTTCACAGTTGAGCGATACTCTATTACTCGAGATAAATTTATAAGATAATGAAAATAAGGCATAGCTTGAGTGTTTCATTTTGCGAAATTCTGATTAAATTCTAATCATAAAAATTATCACCAAACGATTATTATATTTGATTCAATAAAGAATCACACAATAGATTAATTTGGCGATATTATATATACATATCCTGCTTCAGAATATACACTTCATTACGCAAGTCTCGCCAAATAATTCCAAGCAATAGCACAAACGTAATTGCCAAGATAAAGAAGCCTTTCAAGATAGTATTGGACTATCTTAAAAATGCTTGGGTAATTCAAGATTAAGCTATTCTTTCTTATTTTTATTGTCATTTTACCAGCGGAAAGGGGGGGATGGTATTCATTTTTTTCGCGGTTGCTTGTCAAAATATAATTAGATTTAGAATCTCGCAAACGATTTCTAGTTTTTAAAAGGCAGAACTAGCAAAGGAATTGTTATCGGTTATCACAGCATGTTGAATTATGCGAGGAATCGATAATTTCCTTTTTTTTTAAGCTATGAATTTGTTGCGGTATTTCAGCACAATTTTATGTTTTGGAGTCGGTGGAAAAGATTAATAATAAATGGGGAGAACGTCCCAACCTTGGCAAATAAAAGGTTCGAAAAGTGTTTTTTTAAATATTTTATAATTAATTGAAAAAGAGAACGCGGAAGGTTTGGAAGCTGGATTTGTTTAAGTTATTAATTATGCATTTGCAAAAACGAAAAAAAAAAGTTACTTAGTAAAATGCTTGGGTTTGGAATTTGAATTAAGGGAACGTTATTAATGGAAGAATGACTTTAGACACAGCACGCTGGAATGTATCATGACAAGAGGATATTTTTTTTAGAAAAACAAAAAAATAAAATTGAAATATAGAAATAAATTTATGAAATATTGGGATCTCCGTAAAGAAGTTATTTAATGTAACATTAAAATATTTTCTAGGAAACTTTAAAAAAATATTTTTAGATTGATGCATAGTTTAAATTATAAAGAGTTTAACACCGATTTTGTTTATAAATTTATTTTTCGTCATATGTAAATTAAATAAGGAAAATGTATTCCACATCGCTCAGAGATATAAATAAAATATACAACAAATTATGTCTAGAATAAATCCCCAATCTTAAACAATCGCCTTATTATAAAAAATAAAAATACATTTTAATTTCTATATCTCATGGTATTTTAAATAGAAAAAAATTTAAATAGAAGACAAAATAAACTGCTACTATATATATATATAAGAAAGGAGAAATTTATAAGTTAAGTTAGTTGTCACTTATATTATGAAAACGGGGAAAGATTTTTCTATAGTATTTACTCCAGTTTGATTTCAGCTTATCTATATTTAAAATTGTTATAATTAAAAACACGGTTAGTTCACGATTCTCAAATGGATTCTTAAGCATAGATTTAACATTACTTACAAAGACATGTAATTAAACTCATATCATTAAAAAGACAATAGAAGTCAATTAATCACTTGCTAATTAATAATCTTAAAATAAAATGATAATGAGTCGACAAAATATAAAGTGGGCAGTACACTGCAATTATAAGAATCAAACTTAGGGTGTACATAAAAATGCTTAAATTTTTTTTTTATATATAAAACAGGTTTTTTTTCTTTTACTTTCGGCAGGGCAGATAAATATTAAATATTCGAATAACACAATTCTTTATTTTTTGTCCATTAAAAATAAAACAGTTTGTTTTCATACTATGGAAAAGGGCGCCTTTTAATGTTATTATTATATTGCGATTAGATAAATTACCATAACAAAAGTAAATACAAAATTTAATTGTACATTATTTTACACTGTGCAGTGATAGTTCATACTTTTTTTTGTGGTTTTAGTGTGACAGTAAATTTTTAGAAAGTTATTTTTAAAAAGTTTTAACATATTTATTTTTAAAAAATTTGTTTCGTAAAAATAATTTAGATAGTAAAATTCTTAAAAAATAATTATTAATTAATAATTTCATAAAAATAAAAGCATTTCATTGGTATAATAGGGTAAAACATAACAATAAAAAACAAATTTGACATCGAAAATTATTATTTTACAACATTTGCCAGTTCAAATACAACAGATCGCTAAAATAAATAATATTCCAATTCAATAAAAATTAATAAATAAAATTTAAATATTTAATAATGATTTTAATAATTCAATACAAGTTCACATTGTAATTTTTAAATTTTATAATTTATAGAATTAACAGTTTTTTTTTTTTTTTTACAAATTTGCAACTAGACCAAAATTATTTCTTAATTGACCTGCTTGAGATTGCTGTCAACCCAGCAGCCCTAAGCAATAAATACATATAAATTTTCTTTTCTTTTCTTTTTTTCTTTCGCGTAAGCAAATTATTTTGAAACGAAATTAGCTTAATTCATTTGACTTGTTTTCAATGAATATGAATCATTTCTATTAATTGGAAAATGTTTGTGATACAGTAATTTCATTTAGCATTAAAAGTGTGAAAGAATTTTTTTTTTCAAATATTTATAATGATGTTTACAATACGTGACAGCCTATTATCTTTATCGGCACAATTTATCTGGAAATATTAATTGATGTAGTACAAAATCAGCTAACAGCTATTTTTGTAAATCCAAATGGATATTTAACGATAAAGAAAAAAAAATCAAATGTAGAGTTTTAGTGAGAAATAAAAATAAATAAGAATCTGGTTCGTGTATTTTTCCTTTTAAGACCTTGAAGTTGGCAACTGTCCCAAACGGCATAGCCACGCGAGGAAAAAATACAGATGAGAAAATAATTCATATTTAATGGAGTGATTGTACAGTTTGAATTTCGTATTTATTTCTTCTAAACGAGAGGGAAATGAAATCGTTTTCCTTTCTTCTTGACAATGGAAACACTTTATTCTTTGGAAACATTCAAATTTAGGAACAGTTCGCAATAATCTGATTCATTTTCTACGTACTGAGCTAGTAATGAAACAATGTAGCAGTTATCATAAGGAATAATGATAAGAAAAATTATGGATTTATGACTGAAAGTCAAATCCTCAAGTATATTTTCTGGCATTAAATTGGAATCAGATATCTTATTAAAAGTTGGAGTTTGTACGAAATAATTTCTTAATTTTCCTCCCAATTAAATAAATTTATGAATATTAAAGGTAATAGTATTTACTTTTTATAATAAATATGTTCAATTATTTAATTTAATGCTTTTTTTAAGCAAAATATTTGTCACCAAATGGGAATTTTTATGTATAATTGAATTATAATTTATTTATGTTATTCTGTGCAAAACATTCGCACATTCAATTCTCCTACCTAAATAATTAAATATGATTAAATTCTTTGTTAATTTTTTTAAAAAATGCTCAGAAAAATGCATATATAAACAATAAACAGTATTTATTGATGTGAACACATTCACAATCTATAATGAAAATTTGTAATTATGAATTTTTAAAATTCACAATACAAATTTTCACGACAATCTTTGTGGGACTAAGAGAAATTATTTTATACTTTTCAGTCCATTTTAGGAATATAGCATATTATTTTTTTTATTTAAATGGTTATTTTTTGCTTTTTTATCTTGTGTGCGAGAAAATTTAAACTAACTTTCCGATTAGCTACACGAAATGACAAAATTTGCACCCAAAAGCGATAAAATGAACTAATATTAAATCGCGATTATGAGCTATTCTTAAAAGATTCAGAACGCTAAAACAGGAAAGAATATTTTAAAATATATTGCAAAATTTGCATCGGACAAAAGACAGACATACAGATACATAGACAAGAAAGTAAGTTAAATGAAAACTTATTAAAAATTTATAAAAATTCTAAACACTACTACGATTAATCAAGGCCCATTTGTCGATAATAAAAACTTTTATTCATGTAAAAATTTGTACCGAACATATAAACAAATAGGAAGCGAATTAATATCGTATTGTCATCTACTCATGATCTGTGTTTGAAATTTCAAATCTCTAGCTCATCGGCAAGTTACTTTAAAATCGATTACAAAATTTCTCACACACAAGATTAAAAAGCAGAAAGACAAGAAAACATGTTAATAAAAATCAATAAAGATATCGACAACAGAAATTATATATTGGATAAATTCAGCATGGTACAGAATAACGCATTTTCAATATAATTTTTTTTTGTAAATTTACTCGAAAATATTCTTACAAGAAACATATATAAAGTAGGGTTAATAGTCAATTAATTTTACTTTTAATATCCCTGGAGATTTGACTGTTAGAAGCATGAAACTTTGTGCCTTTAAAGATGAGCATAAGAAAAGCATTCTACTAACACTTTTTTTTCAATAGGGGCCGAGTAAAAATTTAATTCTTGGAGCATTTTATCACTTTCTAAAGGAACCAAAACACTTTCATACAACTGGGTATCTTATTTGATGAAACTTTACAACTGAAATTATATATCTATTTGCAACATGTAAAGGAGTAAACGCTTCCACGCGCGTTCCACTTTTTTGGGACACCTTGTATATGCAAACATAAAATAACGAGAGAAGTTGTTTTATTGTCATGGCATTTTACAATTAACTATCCAAAAATTAAATGTGTTTCTATATATTAAAATGTGCAAAATTAATAATCTTTTCATTTTAAAGGCTTTAGGGAAATACTAGGACAAATTAAATTAAATTTTTAAACATATTTTCAGTATATCGGAACTTTAGACTGACCAAGTAAAAACTAAAATAAGTTGCTTTCTTCAAGATATTTTGAAATGAGATCTCGGTAGCAAGAAAATGTACACATTAATATATATTCTCTGCATGATGTACTAAATAGTACTAAATTTTCTGTTACACAAATGGCATTTTAAAGCAAACTAAATATAATGACATATTTTTCTTTTCTATTTAAATCATCTTATAGCTGTATACAGACGATATATCGTTTGTGATTCTGAAAATATTTAAAAACTTGTCCAGTAATCGATTGTCACTGATTTCTGAATGATTCTTTTTCAAATATCTTATAACTTTTTACCTGTTCCATTCGATAAACTTTTCTTTACTATTTTCGCCCCATTTTTATAAACTTTTCCGAAACAACATCGGAAATATTTCAGTTTATCGTAGTCTTTCTATCGTACTTCTTTCGAAACTTGTCCAGAAGAGGAGAAAAAAAAATCTCCAACTCGATACTAGAAAAGTGCAGCAGACAACTATTTTTCTTCTCTCTCATACGTGATAACTGAACCCTAACTCGATCGCAAGTGCGAGCATTAATACGACTGAACGGATCCATCGGATATTGTATTACAACCCACCTCGGATGTAACTCGCGGAAAACGAAAGACCGATACCAACAACTCTTTTCTTAAATAAACTAAACCGCATTGTTCGACAAGATATGAACTTAGTAGATATCTCTCACTATTATTTGATACAAGGAACAAACATCGGATTAGTCTTGATACACCTCTCTCTCCGGCCCTAACTCTAGTATGAAAAAAAAAGAAAGAAAAAGAACTGTCGGCTATAAAAGCGAAGTGTGACTAACTGAATGTGACGTGCCCCTGGAAGAACTGGCCGAAAATAGGAATAAGAGGGAAAAAATGAGCTGAGACAGGGTCGAGAAGTTTTTCTTCTTCTTCTTCTTCCTCTTATTTTGTTTTCGCTCTATTTTTATTTTGGGTTCTTCCTGCGGTTCTTTTCTTTTCTTTGACGAACCGTGACTACAAATAAGAAACGAAGAGATTCCCTGAGCGTCAGTAAGAGGGTGGATGGATGGATGGATTCTCCTCTCCTCCGGGTGTCTCTGAAGAGTTATTGGAGAAGGGTTAGAAGTAACGCTAGGTTTTTGTTTAAATTTAATGACTTGTAATCAGAGCACATGTTTCTGGTAGATGCAAGAATGGCTCGCGTTTCATAATAATTTCTGCATTGAATATGTCTGAAAACAAATACGAAATTTAAAAGTTAAATACTTACTAAATTTGAATTATTTTAAAAATACCATCTATACATTTAAGCATAGACAAATACAATACATAAAAAGAAGAAAGATTGAAAAAGATTTTGTACTTAATATGCAAACTCTACGAATATCTTTCTAAATCTGAATTTTAAAAAAATACCAACTATGCATTTAATTACTGACGAAAGCAATATCCATAAGAAAAATGAATGAAAAAGATTTTGTACTTAATATGCAAAACTGAACTAGCTTAAACTAAATGAATATCTTTCTAAATTTGAATTTTTTTTAAAACCATTAACTATATATTTGAGAACAGACGAATGCAATATATATAAGAAGAATGATTTAAAAAGATTTTGTGCTTAATATGCGAAATAAACTTTGCATAAATGAAATAATTAATTTTCTAATGATAGATCATAAAAATATCAAAGTAAAATTAAATACAATGTGATTCTATAAATTAGAGAACAAGAAATAAATTTTGAACATGTTCACATTATTATTGCTTATATTTCATTAATTATTTTACTAGCAAAATCACATTTTTACTAGTTAAAAACTCGATAGAAGTAAGTGGCTAATAAAAGTACTCACATTACAGTCAGGACACTTCAAATTACAATGAGTTGCTATATGTCTGCTAATTCTGACAGACAAGAAAATACTCATAGGCATTTTTTGACAATCCTATTTTTTTCCTTGAAAGTTTCTATAAATGACATGCATCGACCGTTTATTTTTTAATACTGCCATCTGAGTAATATGCATTTAAATGGAATACCAAAAAATTTTGATAATATTTAGAAAAAAAATATGCATAAAAATATTTTTCGAATTCACATTTTTAAAATTTGATACAGACAAATAAATTATACATTCTGCCACCCATCTAACAGGTTTTTTTTTGTGCCTATAATTTTCTCCTCAGATTTTCAGCCTTTTATTTCAACGCGAAACTGGACGCGTTTGGACTTATTCCGTGTCTACTTTCTGCAAGCAAAAATAATGGCCATGTTTGGAAGGACAATTTAATAATTAAAACAAAAAAAGTTTTGTTGGGTTTGTTGGTTTGTTTCTTCTTTTTTCAGATTCTAATAACTTCGTGATAAGTCGACCGAATTGCATATCCGGAACGTTAGAAAATGAAAAAATAAGATAATAAAGCCGAATGCCATTAAAAGAGTGAGAAACAAAATAAAAATGAAATTTAACTTAAAAACTACTGCCAATTTGCCTGAAAATTAAAAGATAATTTTAACACTAGCAGATCTAATTCTTTTTTATTTTTTATTTATTTATAGCACTTTATAAAGTTATTTGTGAGAATTTAAGAGAAGGATTATATAATCATCTCCTGATGCATATAGACAGAGTTCATTTCAATTCTTCTTTGACTTAAAGAGAAAACCCTATATTTTGATAAATAATGTCACAGCTACAAAGAGCCAATCATAATTATGCATTCTAATTAATTACCAGACATCAAACTTTATAACAAGCGCTGTGATACTTTTTTCTATATAAAAGTTTTAAACACATTTGTTACACAATTAAATTTTTCTTTAAAAAAAGAATTCATTGCAAAATTTATATAACAAAAAAGATGGAATCTCACAGCCTGTGAAATTGAAAGCATCATGTCGCCTTCACTCTTTAAGTCATGCGAGTATGTGTCTAAAATTCTAGACTCCTTAATCTTTAAATCAATGATACCCATACTTAGTTGAATAAAGTGATGTCTAGAGACCGACCACTCGACCAGCGTCCTTTCGATGTCCATGACGGAGCAACTCCTAAAATAGAAATTAATGGTCGGGATCTCTGTAATAATTATCCGTAATGGTCAATCTGAAAATGGTCGCATAATTAACTGAGAAATATATACCTGTCAGTCTCGGAAACGACGAATATTTTGAATTTGAATAGTGCTACAAACTGCGTGAGTTTAATATTAGTTATAATTTCCTATTTTACAGTTTTAAGAAGTGTGATATTGGTGTTATGAACGTAATAAAAAGTTAACACTTGTTGTATTTATCATAATTTATTAGTTTTTTCCTTTTCTTATACAGTATTACTTACGTGGGATACTCCTAGAACTAAGATTCGCAACATTTTATGTACACTCTCCCTTTTACCAGAAAAATAAACGCTTTCCTTTGCACAATGACTAATCATACCAATGTTAAAATTAATGTTAATATTCTTTTAAGAATCATAAAGTAACAATAAAGACGGATATCAAATGTAGTAAAGAGTTTTTTATTAAAATTTAAAAAAATAAACACAAAACTAATAGTTGAAGTCCCTTTGTTAACGAGTGATTCGTTCATATCGCCGACAACTACTAACTCTCAGCATTGTAAACTCTTTTCCTTTTATGAGACAGTAAATAAGTTACTGAAATTAACCCAAACTTTACCAAATAAGTTGAAGAAGAAGCAATGATCTATTTTTGTTCATTGCACACAATTCAAAGTACAGAGACTACTGTACAAAACTCTCAGTATCCAATTTTGAATATTAATAGTTTGTTATTGTGATTTTTTCTTCTTCTAAATTTGATGATTTTGCTGTATCTGCATCTATGAAGGATCTTAAATCGAAGTAGGTGCTTCATGTTTAAAACATCCTCGAATTCCCCATGAAATCAGTTTGAAGAACGTCCAAGTGTTGCCAGTAAGTAAATATTTTTTACTGTTTTATAAAGACTTCTGATATGATGGAAAAAAATGAGTTATGTAAGAACTCACTTCCAAATTCGTGCTATCTCTCATACTTTGCTCTATTTTGATGAGAAGTACTAAATCCGCTTTATTGCATCATTAATTTCAGATAATCTCTTCATTCCACGTCTAATATAATGAAGTAGCTTAAGCTTATTAAACGAATTTATATTCGATTGTTGTCTGTCCGTTAACTTGCTGATAACCAGCTGTTATATAAATCAGTTCACTTAGGCATGTTATTAGTTTCCCTAATAATTAGTTACGTGACGATTGCTTTATTGTTTTAACGCCCTCCATTTTTTCTAGACTCGCTACAATCATTGGAGAGCAGTTCCGCTCACTCTGGGAACGCATGTCTTTTTTTAATGACAGTTATATACTTTTAGAGCTAGTCATGAATGTAAAAACTACTTATTTTTACCACCGAACACTGGGTAGAAAACGCAAAGAATGAATTCTATGAGTCTCGTTGCAAGCAAACTAAGCAAAAGAAGGTTTAACCCTTTAAAGGGACATTTTTTTCTAGTCAAATTAGGTTAAAATATTTTTAGATTTGAAATTAGAATAAGAAAAGGGATTCATTTAGCTTATTGGATAAATTTAATTTGATTAATTAATTAATTTGGTTAATTAATAATTAAGTAACAAATCAAGACACATCATTTTGTCTGAGATAAAGAACTGAAGCATCTAAGTTTCTGTATTTGTAAAAAAAATTGTCAGAACTTATGCCAACATACATAATTTCCTACAAAGATTGATAAATTTGGCGGGAAGCATACTTCCCACGGCCCTAGAAAGGGTTAATGTAGTTTTAATTAAATACAATTTTATAATAACGGAATAATACAGTTGCATGAATAACAAATTTACAAGCAGCACGCAACTTGCCAGATACAATAATTGCTTGGAAGTGGTATGAGCAACCTTCCGCATCTCTATAGAAAAATACTAGCGAAATCTGCAACTTCACCTTTTGGTCCGGCGGGTCATAACTGGATACACAAATTATAATTTCAGTTTCCACCTAGTAAAACACACACATTTTTATAATGCTGAAACTGAATTTGAAGTTTTTAAATTTTACTTTATAAAGATGTTGCGTTTTCTATAATCTTAATTTTAATCTGGAGTTTTCGAGTTTTTTTTAAATTTATAGTTACATTTGAGTTCCTAAATTAGAGCTATGTAAAACTAATGCTCTAAAGTGTAATCATATAGTTACAGGTCGATTTGATCAAAAAATGCTGCTCTCCTTCATTTCATTAGGAGTCCCCTATTCATTAGTTATAAAGATTAGATACATTATTCTAATGAGTTTGTCGTTAGTATAGTTGAAAACATTTCTTTTTACATACTTCCATAAATTTGAACTGTGTCATACACCTACTTTAAGTACAATTAAGGTGCTATAGAACGATTTTATCATAAGAAGAGGCTCTATTTAATTTCACTATGAGTCCTTGACTTGTGAGCTAAGCTAGTTAAAAGAAATTAGAAAGACCAGCCGCACTAATTATCTCTTAGATAAATTGAACAGATTGATTTTTATAATTGTTATTCATTTACAGATTTACAGATTGATTATTATTCATTTACAGATTGATTACTATTCATTTACAGATTGATTACTATTCATTTACAGATTTACAGATTGATTACTATAGATTTACAGATTGATTATTATTCATTTACAGATTGATTATTATTCATTTACAGATTGATTATTATTCATTTACAGATTTAAATTCATTCAGAAAGTTTATATATATAATAAAAGGCGTTTTTCGTATACTTTGTATAGCATAAACAATTTTCAAATGGCCAGCAAATCTTTAGAGGAACAATCATTAAAGAGTTTGAGCTGCTACCGAGACTTTGTTGCAACAAAAGTTCCGTGAGATCGAGGTTCCTGCGGTGATCAATAGAAAAATAATTATCGGTCGTTTACTTACCTAGAAGGACAAGAAGTAAAATAAAATACATCACATACAAAAGGCCCGCGGAACACAATGATGTTACTCTGATATTTTCGTTCCGAACAAAGCATGAAATTGAGTTTGCATAGTAACAAATTCAATTAGGTTTCACGTTACCGTAAAAGAATAAGTGTGGGGCATCCCATTTCATTGTTCTTTCCTTGATTTCAATGTATTGATTTCTAATACAAATGCAACAAAAACAGAAAATGAACTTGCACTAAGTTTTTAGTTTCTATGACAGCCTTTTGGATTGCAATTATTTTGCAAGCATTAGACAATTTTATGTCAAAAGTAGGAGTGTATGGATAATAAATACAAGCAAATTTGTCTGGGTATATACAGAGATATTAGAAAGAGCAAATTATCAAGAATGAAGTTGTTATTTTGCAGCTTTGCGGAATGTCAATCATATTAATTTATTTACTTACATTTCTATTATGAAATGTCAATCATATTAATTTATTTACTTACATTTCTATTATGAAATGTCAATCATATTAATTTATTTACTTACATTTCTATTATGAAATGTCAATCATATTAATTTATTTACTTATATTTCTATTATGAAATGTCAATTCCATTTCATTGTTTAAGTGACAATTATTAATAACTACATTGATTCATGAATCATGCATTTTTGTTAATGGAAATTGCTTGAATAGGAAATGAGGTGGAAATGGAAATGAAATTGAAAATAGAATTATAAGCATTTGTATAAAATCACACGCAGAAATAAATGAATCTCACTGCGAAATTAAATTTGTTAAATTGGTAACATTATCAACGACTGATTTTATCAGTGCAAACATATAATAAATAATTTTTACTGATTTTTGATTTCTCTGGATTTTATTTAATTCTATCATTTTATAAGCAAATATGTTGTTGTTGTTTCTTATGGCACTTGCCACCGACAAGCCCGCTGTTCGAAGACAGCTGATTTAAGCCTAAGGAGGAGCGCCTCTGGTTTTTATCGTAGAGCCATCTTGGGCCAAGAGTACGACTTGACTACACTCGCATCACACATTCGCTTGCACAACCCCTTTTTACAGGAAGGCACATTCACACATCTCAGAGATAGAACAGAAAGAACAACCATGCCCAAACCGGGACTCGAACCCTCGACGCCCAGATCACGGGGAAGACGCGCTACCTCTATGCCAGGACGCCGGCTATAAGTAAATATTTGTATATTAAACCAATTGAACAATTATAATTTAATTCTTTCGCACAATTTTAGATCTGTCTTAACTGGCACATGTCTTAAGTAATATTTTTGAAACTTTTGGGGGTATATATAAACATTGATAATCAATTTCTAATCACAGCATAATCCTTAAAAATATTTGTATTGCATTAGATATAAATATTTCAATCCTATTTTTTACAAATGAGTGCATTTATCTTCTTTGAAAGGCACATACCAGTTTCAGGTACTGTATCCAAATCCATCTTGTATATTATCTTGCTGTGTTCGCCATTTTAAGTTTCTGTATACTAAGTGTTGTGAAAGTATTGTAATCGTCAAAAAATTCGAATTGGAGATTTTGACGAATCTTTACGCTTCAGACCTCCCGGAGTTCGCAAAACACATTTCGGCATTATGTTGTGTCTGTGAAGACGATAAATCAAAACGCTCTGCTGGATGGATGAAATATCGATATAGAATAACAACCAAATTTATAGATTTTTTTTTTTACAAATTTTGAACAGAAATCCAATCACAGGAAGTCTTACTACCTGGCTGCTCGATTACAAGTAAGCTTGATATCTACAAAGCACAAGTTAGTTTTAGTTTAGTTATATTAACGTCCCGTTTGAAGTAACACTAGGGCTATTTTGGGACGGACCTCGTAATTTTGAACCGTGGTCAGATGACGAGGATGACACCTGATCTGGCACCTCCCTCTCTACACCACACCAGCGGGAGGACGTTAAGTCAGGACGGATTTGATGTACAACAGACCCCCTTACACGACGGCTCTTCGGTGGAATCGGGTCTCGAACCTGGAATACCCCGGTTCCGAAGCCGAGACCTTACCACCAGGCCACTGCGGCCCCTCTACAAAACACAAATAGCTAGGTAAATTGATTTTGGTATACATGCTTAGCATCTGAAATATAGATTCTTACCAACTTTATCAAAGGGTTCGTCATCAGTCGACCTCTACCACCTCATGCATGAAAATGTAATCATTCATAAACCAAATGACTTAAATCGATAAAATTGATGATGACGGTATGATATTTTGATGATGACGGTATGATATTTTGTGATTGTAATTCAGTATCAAATTTTGGTTTCAATCGGCGGGAAAAGAAGGTATCGAAAATACCTAATTTCATGGCAGATTGAATTAAAATATTACATTCACGCCGATGAAACACGAGGAAAAGCTTTGAAAAGACCACTCCTGGTTCAATTTTTGTGAGACTAATTTGTTTTCTATTTTGACATATTAGATTACTCCTTCAGTTTCCGTAATCTGGTGTCCTACTAATTCTAATAAGAATCCATACAATATTTGTGATTTTCTTCCATTATGTGTAAGTTATATAACACCTTATAGCATTTTTGTGTAATTTAATTTTGACTTATAAGTTTAAAAAGCAATAAATCAATGCCCAAATAACTCAAGGGGGCTAAAGGTAAATGATAAAGTTAAACATAGCATTAGAATTTTATTAATATGATGTTTCTATTCCAGAAAATCATGAAATCATATATAATTTCTTTCAAGAAATTATATGTGATTATGTTCCTTAAACAACAAGTGCAGAATAATGGATAAATAATCTTTTATCGGAAAATAGTATTGTTGCAACATTTTCTGTAATCATGATAAAAGTATATTTTCAGTATACTTGATTATTTGAATAAATATTGATGAAATAAAAGATAATGATGATAATTAAAAATAGATAATGAAGTGTGTTTCATAATATTTAAAATTCACATTTTTTTGGTAACTTAAGATTTTGAATTGAACAATTTTATAATTTTTGTTTTCTTTTAAATAAATCAATGATACTTTTTCCGCTCCCTTAAATTTTATAATAAATTTTATTTGTTGCTGTTAAATTTATAGGGGGAAAAAATTGGAAAAGAAATAATACATTTTTATTATTATTTCTGTTTACCTAAAATGAAGAAAAATTTTAATTTCTCTAGTAATAAAATCTGGTATTGTATTTGATTAAATTATTTCACACTTACAATGTTGAAAAATGACATTGAAAAAATTTCATTTGTAGATAAAAGGACAGTTTTTTATACTTTATTATGTTTCATTTAGATTTTGAACTTTTGAGATTTAATATAAATATAATTGAATTTGGTTACTCGACATTTTTAATTGACAAATAGCAAACAGCCAAAGTTCATGTCAAAAATAAAAATCCGACGCTCTTCATTACAAGGATGAAGTTTTTAGTACATACAATTCTAATATTAAAATTGTATATATTATAAGGCAATTCTCTCCTAACAAAAATATAAAAAATAAATACAATGCAATACACTAATCTAGAGTAAATAAAAACCTTCTATAAAACCTCATGTAATTAACCCTAGAGTGCATGATTTTTTTTTACAAAAAATTTATGTACTTAATAGCTAATAATAATGTTATAATAGTTGTATATAATTAGGAAAAATATTTTGAAAAAATTGTAGTTGTTTTTTTAGTGAAATTTGAAAAAAAATTTAAAAGTATGCCAAATGGCTATATAATGAAACAAACTATATCCTAGTGACAAAAATCACATTTTAATAATTCTATAATAAAAAAATCCCTTTTTATTAATATATTTTTTACCATGCAAAAAAGAAAAATATTTTGAGAGTATTTTTAATGGTAGAACTATTCATACAACAGCCATCTTCGTATATTTCCAAGCTTCCAGTTTAAATCTAAAATCGTTTTCTACAAATGCTTATCAAAAAACATTTAAAAAATAATTTCGATACACTCATTATTGCTTTTTAAAGCAGTCACATTGGAAATAATGGAATTTGGAATAACCAAAAGGTTACATGATACATTCTAGAGTTAAAATAACGAATTGAAACATGCTAAATTTAACTAAGGAATTAATATTAAAAATGCAAAATACATTTAAAAGGAAATTATTTTTATCTGCATTATTTAAATACCTGGATCTTAATAGTTACTAGGTTTAATAAAAATGTATAACAAATAAAACTGCAATAAACAAGTGAAACAGAAATAAAATCCTTATAACCAATTGTGGACAGACAGAAACAATGTGAGAATCTCTTCACTTGACACGTTTATTCATTGGAAAGCAACGAACGTTTCCAAACTTGAAATAAATTTTGAAGAGGTAAAACAATGGAGAAATGAATATACCTGTTCGCACAGATAATTCACATGTTGCAGTGGAACTTCAATCCAAATCACCATTAATCAAATATATATTTAGCAAAAGAATTGAAGCTAAGTATTCGCTCTTTCAGAAACAATCATCATAAATCTTTTAAATCGAAATAATCTTTTAGGAACTTAAATACATCATGAATAGATATTTCAAAATTGCTACGCAAGGAAATATCTCGTTGTTTGCTGTATAGATGATCAGGATAGTATAAAATAACCGTTACATAACCATCAATGGAATTTGATGTCGAAGAATCTGATAAGAGATGAACTTTCTAAATGCCGATGTATCGTAACAGTCATCGATAATCGATGAATCTATTTTATAAGAAGAAATATGAAGTCTTTGGATTGATAAAATAATTGATACACAATCTGAATTTAAATAATCTTTTAGGAACTTAAATACATCATGAATAGAGACTTCAAAATTGCTACGCAGGGAAATATCTTGTTGTTTGCTGTATAGATGATCAGGAAAGTATACAATAACCGTTACATAACCATCAATGGAATTTGATGTCGAAGAATCTGATAAGAGATGAACTTTCTAAACGCCGATGTATCGTAACAGTTATCTATAATCAATGAATCTATTTTATAAGAAGAAATACGAAGTCTTTGGATTGATCAAATTATTGATACACAATCTGAATCATTAAAATTCATTGAGGGAAACACCAGAAGTGAAATTTATATTGATATCAATATCGTTATTCATTGTTAGATTTGTGTTTAAATCTATGCTTATACTCTATCTAATAAACATACTTTAAATTGATTTAGCGTAAAATTTAAATTTGGCATATAATAATAAATAAAGATTCATGAGGTATATCTATTAATTATAAAGATAAATGTGTGCATGTTAACCCTCTAAAATCCAGATCCCCGACTAAGAACTACCAAAATAAAAAAAAATAAAGAGTGAAGCCAAGTTTTGAGTATCCACATAAACTTCCGAAAATATTATAGTACAAATAACTTTCGCACAATCTTAAAATTATCTTTTCAATCATATCAAATTTTATTCGGTGTAATTTTTCAATTTTATTTAGTTTCTATAAATTATTTTAAGCTTATTTTACATTAATATATTTTCATTCCTGAAATTCTCAAATAACTGGTGATATTGATATTTTATGCTCACTTTTTTTTCTCTGTTGTTGAAACAAAAAAACAAAAACAAAAACAAATGTGATATTTTGATTTATTAATCCATGCTAAGTGGAATGCAATTTAGGGCATGCACTTAGTAAAAAATTTTAAATTTTGATATATTTACAATTGAAGTTTCCTTTTTAAATCAAGCAATGGGGATATTTATTTAAAGTGTATCTGTTTTTAATCATTGCTGTTTATTAGAGCCATGTAATTGTAAAGCATGTAATTGTGATGTGGACAGGAAATATTTTTTAAAAAATTAAAACATATTTGATTTTAGTAAAAATGGTTTTTATCAGTTGGAATTTAATCATTTCAGCTTCAAATTCAAATTTTAGGAAAACTGACACAAAATTAGAGAAATGCAAAGCATTATAGGATGAGCTTTATAAGTGTTCTAATATAGTGTGAATTATATGTAAATTGATGTTTGGGAAAAGAAAGCAATTGGCATTATTAGAAATCATTAATCCCAAGAAATCAACTGGTGGCAGATAGTAAATAATAAAATATATTTTTCAAACTCATATCTTTCATGACAATGCATTCATTTACAACTTTATGTACCTATCTCTCTCTTGCGTCTCTTTTCACAGCATTAGCATATTATTAATATGATAGAATAGTTTGGTTTGGAAGGAATTCATTATTCAATTAAAATATAATTACCAAACATGAAATAAAAAGTTTTTGCCTACAAAAAGTGATCAGGAGGAAAATCCTGTTTGATGTTCCACATTTCGTCTAATGCAAAATCATATCATTTATTTTTACACATGTGGAAAGCATTTCTTATCAAACAAAAAAAACTGCCTAAATATTATGTTGAAACAAAATATTTTGTAAACTAATATGTATATTTTTTCTTTATATAATTGTTATAGTAAGTACAGCAAAGCAAAGAAGATGGTAGATTCCTAAATCATATTCTACTAACATTCTCACAGATGGCACTGTTTTGTAATTTTGATAATAATTTTTCAATTCATGTTATTCAGATATTGATCATAGTTAATCAGGTACAATTTTAATTGTTCATATTTTGGATTAATGTTTATAAAGAATCTTCATGAAGTTTGAGAAATAATAAATGGAATCGAGACTTTTAATCTTAGAATCTTTAATCTTTAAGTAAAAAAGTAGATAAAATAGTTTAAAAAATGAGCACTTCTAGATTAATTTAATTAGAATAAACCAATTGATTGCACATTCCGATCTTATTATGTCAGATCCCTTTTATTATTAAAGCTTTTGTTATTATGAATATGGGAAATATTTATTTAGTTTAAAAAGTAATTGAATAAAAGTAATTAATCCGTAAGATTTTCCTTTTTTTCTTTTATATTTTTAAAATTATCATCTTTTTTCATGAAAAGTCTTACAGTATATTTCTTACAGTATTTTCAAACTTAATAAGGTTTGGAATTTAGTCTCAATTCTTATAAACATTCGAAATTTATCTATTTTACTTCCTTGTGAATACAGATGTTTTAATCTGAGATTTCAAAATGTGTCCATCATTACAAGCCTATCTTTGACATTTATATTTACAAATACCTTTTATTTCGAAAAAAAATCTCATCTCTGACAACAGTGTTTAGCCTCAGCTGTGTTCTACTTTCGATATAACTTTAAAATAACTGAGAAGCAATACTTCACAGAATTGCCTCTCTCAGAAACATTTAGGCATGAAGAGAGAGGCACTCTGCGTCCCTAAATTGCGAACTTCGTTAAATTCCATCCGACCCATTGTCTGAAGGGAACACCTGTGATGCCAACAAAAGAACCTGCCTCTAATGGGAAGGCGGAAAGTGTAAAATTTAGGAATTGCATGGCTAAGTACAAAAGATTAGATGGAAAGCTCTTGTTTACCAGAGGAATTGCATCTCCTGTAAAGAGGGCTCGAGTTGAATTCAAACGGTAAGTTTTCTCATCAAAATTTGAATGAAAATGCATCTGCGAAGTAGATGAGGCTTAAATGAATTGCCAACGGACTGCGCACTTAATTCATGAAGGAGGAAGAAGATGTTGACTAGTCTATATATTTAACGATCCGGTGAGAACGTTGTTGCTATGAGGTTGCTCTACAGCAGTAGGAAGAACTGTGAGATATTATGATTCATTATAAGATAATTGATATAGAGAGTGAATAAGGTGAGATATTATGATTTTAAATATAAGGTAAATTCCAATCTAAATCATTAATAAATTATTATTAATCTTTTGCTCAAATAAACATTGAATAAATTGCGGTGAAATAAAATGATTACTAGTAAAAAACGTCTCTCAAAAATTTTCTGGCATACTCTCTAATAAAGTGTTATCCGAGAGAACGCCTTGTTTGACATTGGCGTACAATATTTAGGAAATATTAACTTTTAATGTGAATTTAGAATTTTTAATGAATCTACCGTGTGATCTTGGCGAGGAATTTGGAGACTAATCCCTTTCATGTGGTTGATAGTGTCCGAAAATCGAATTTGTGTTTTAAGTATAATATTCCCAAATGATTGCATCCAAAACTTGACATAAAAAAATCCCTTGCAATCACAAAATTTCATACCAAATTGTCACTGTATGTTCGAGTTAGAGTTTATATGTCCCTGAAAGTACAGACAGTCAACACCTTGTTGGATTTTGCTCGAAAAGTTTCAAACTTTTGAATTTGCTTTGTTTTTATATATTTGTATAATTCAGAGATAATTATGAAAATTCAAAAAGAAAAACAGTATGGGAAATTAGATATAACCTGAATCAAAAAACAGCCTATTTCGTCTGAAGAAATATCCAGTTTAAATATATACCCTAAAGATTTTTATCAACAGAAATTAAAATAATGCTTTCTTATCAAGCAAAGGATTGATATGTTTGGCAGATTTAACTTATTTAAAAATCTATTATTAATTTGTTTTTTTTTTCTTTTAGAAATATAATAAATTAATAAATTTTAGTCTAGATATTGTTTCTCATGGAAGAGAAACGTTTCAAAATGTTTATTAAAAATTTTAGAAATTAAAATATTAAAATGTATCAAAATAAATAACATCAAATAAAAATATTAGAAAAACAATATCTACAGATAAAATTTAATTCTAATACTTTGTCGAAAATAAATACAGTTTATATGATACAATTTTATTTGTTAAAAATTTTGTGAGACACAAACTGGTTTACAATAACACATTATATTAAAAGAAAATATTTTTGAAAAGAATAAAACAAATATAAGCATCTAAGTGGCTGATTTTCTGCTTTCTTTCCGTTTCTCCTGTACAGCTTAAAATACAGTTGTGATTATTTTTATATTTTCAGAAGTTTTTATGGATAGTAAATTTTCAACAACCGACAATTTCGATTAACTATTAAAATACATGGTTTGACTTCTTTAAATGTTAATTCCTAACAGCTTTCAGTTAATTGATGAAAAGTATAGGTTACTTGGAGATTTAAGCTAATCTCTGTCCAAATCGGGGACATGCATAGAATCATAGTCAATAGAAAAAAAAATTATATTATAATATGAAGTTTTAATAAAAAATGAAGTTTTCGATACAGTGAATTACTTTTAGTTATGATTAACTTGACCATTTTCGATGTCAAAAATCTTTCATATAAGAATTTGCAGATAAATTTAACAAAAAATTTAAAAATCATTTGCGTCTGTTTGTCAATACTATATTTTTGAAAACTCTAAGATGCTTTTTAGATATTCCATTAAAGTATAGATTCTATGTACTGATCAAGTAGCTATTGTTTATTCACTAGATTAATATCAGAAACATATTTTCGCTGTTTATATAAAAGACGGGTTTAGAAAAATTGGATTGTAGCAGAATCTGAAATGCACTGAAGCACGCACTTCCAGCATTAAATTTCGGATAGGAGACCGATCATTTTCCTCATTTTTTTCATATCCATGAAGATTATTTATTTATTTTCTCTTTCAGTTATTAGTTTCTATGATGGAAAAAGTATGGTATAAATAATAAATCCTTGAAACATGGAGGTTAGAAGTTTTTTAACGCGGAAAATAACTAATAACTAAAACACTTCGTGTACAAAATTTTGAATGAAGTTAGGAATCATGAGTTTGATCCTTGAAGAAAATTTTTCATTTCCAGGTTAAGATGAAGGTTCTAAAAGTATTATCAATGCATTAAACATTTTTATAAATATTTTGACACATGTTTAGTACATATTTTTTTACAAACAATAATAATCATTTTTTACATTGCACAAATTTGAAAATAAAATTAAAAGCTGGAAAAATATTTAATTTACACTTCAATAATATTTCTTTAAAAAATATCTATTTATTTATGTGATTAAAGCAAGAGTTATACCTCAGATTAAATTTTCTTGTAGTTTTTTACGTTAAAGTTTCACCTTTATTCGTTAACAAGAATTTTTTGTTATTTGATAATGATACGATTCTATAATTATCATTACTGGTTTTGGTTTGGTTTTTTAATGGCGCAAAAGCTACATTTCGCCATGCTGAGCTTTATCTTTACTGGGATGATAATAATTTCGAAAATTCATTTAAATACAAAAATTAGACTATAAAATTTCTTTTTTTATGAACAAAGTTTAGATTTTATCGAAGCTATGTTCATATTTAATTAGAAATTATAAATAGATTTGTTCCATATTTTTGGGAATTAGCATTATGTTTATAAATGTATATAATTTTGAATTAGCATTATATATATAAATAAAACAATGTCTAAAAATGTGTCTGATATTTTCTGTGTACTTGAGTTGCAAATACTGGATTGGTAATGTAAATCATTAAATATATAAATAATAATTACTTTAAATATCCATAATATCATGTAAGTTAAAAACATCAAAAATGGGATTTTCTTTTTGTTTCCGCTTAATATTGTGAAGAGAATTTAGTATACATTTTCGAGAAACACATCTTTACATTGACGAATTTGATCCAAAATTTATTACATATCATCTACTTATATGAGAGACTTACATACCTAATTTTCTCTGGTCATCTTCTTGCATGTTTACTTTTTCGTATACTAAGTATAATAAATCTTAAACTGAAGAGTTTGACTAATCTCCAAATTTAAGACCCCACTGAGTCCGACAAATATATATAAATAAACATATATATTGTTTATAAATCTGTCTATCTACGAAAACGATAACTAAAAATCGCTTTGAATGAAACAATTGGAATTTGATATTTAGAAACACAAAATTTAAAGACTTCTAACACATTAACAAAATTCATTCAAAGGAAGTCTGTCTGTTTAGCTGTTCGAGTGCTTAAACATCTCTATAATTAAGAAATGCAAAGAGCTAGATAGATTAAATTTAGTACAGGATTAGCAAACTAGAATATAGATACTTATCAAATTTTAAATCAGCTCTGCCAAGCGGTTGACTGTCTGTCGATCTGCACGTTTGCATGCAATCAGAAGCAATAATTCATAAACACAATGCGGTAAATCAGTAAAATTCAATATGTCCTCGTATATTCATAAAACTACAGTTGTAGTCACAATCTGAGTGTCAATCGAAAGGCCAAAAGATATCCCAAATACATATTTATGAGATAGATTTATGTCATTCTGTATTTCTTAACTATCGTTCATCAATACCATGCTAAGTATCAGAGACCATTTCAAAGTCCACAATTTTATGCGAAGGAAGGGAATAAAACCATTATTGGAAAGTATGCGAGAATGTTTCGGAGATACCACTCCTGCCATTTTTATTTATCGTATTCACATACACACAATATAAATAGCAGACATCAAATACAAGTATATGGGCCATAATTCTATACATAAATACATTTACTGTCAAGAAATTTCATACATCTAATCTATTTTTAAGTTACCAAGATCACATAGGCACGGAGAGGTAGGCGGACATACTCATAAAAATTGTATTTGCATATAATTTCATAAGTTGCGTTTCCACACTCGGAGATTAATAAAGGAAATCCTTTCAATAATATTTGTTGATGATTTCGATATTTTTAGGTATATTCCCATGAGATAAAGTATTATAACCATTAGAAGATAAGTTACATTTACAAGATAAGTTACAAATACTTACTAGAATGCAAACATCTCTCTCTCTCTCTGTATATATATATATATATATATATATATATATAACATATTTTAGTAGTTTCGTGACCGAATGAAAGAATTTTTTGTAATTTAAACTTAGATTTATTTCATCCCAGGTGGCATAATTTGTACAAGAAACAAAGGGCCATAAAAGATGAATCAGTCTACATCACAACAGAAAAACAAACAAACAAAAAAGGGACAGAAATTTCCCCCTTCCGTGATTTTAATATGAGATTTTGATAGGGATTTCTTCGACGCGTGTAAACTTAGAGAAGGGACTCTTGGGTGTTTATAAAGAATATTGTAAGCTTTAGGTATTTTTATACTTTTGTTCGGAGCCTGAGAAAATAATGAAGTAATCAGATTTCTAGAGAACGGTTAAAAATGATGAAATAAAAAGTGAAAATTTGATCAAAGAATAAGAGAACAATTTATATTCAAGTTAATAAGGGCTAAATTAAGATAAAAATTAGGAAATTAATTAAGAGTTAAATTATAGCCTAAAATATCATTATGTATATAAATATCAGCAGTTGCTTGACTGAAGAGAGAAGACACTTTCGAATTTTTAACTTCAATTTATTCCATCTGGGAGGAATATGCACAAGAATCGATGCTGAAACTGACATCCGATCACATCGCAATACAAGTGAGGGAAAGAAAACCCGAAAACTTTCCCTGCATGATTTTATAATGAAATTTATTTAGGGATTTCTTTGACGCGTGTAGACTTAGGAAAGGAAAATATATCAATCTTTTATAATAATGTGGTAAACATTACGGATTTTCACCCCTTCACTCTTAGAGTGAGAACTTGCAAAAGTAATCATTTTTATAGAGCGCATATTGCATTAATTAAATAAAAAAAGGTGGAGGACCAGGAAATAAGAGAACATTTTAGCATGAAGTTAATACGGGCTAAATTGAGATAAAAGTTAGGAAATTAATTAAGTTTTATATTTGATTAAGAGATATCATTACGCACACACATATATTTAATATATATTCCAAAAATTAAACTTTTTGTACTCAGAAGAGTAAAACAAATACAATGTGGGAACTCGCTCAACCAAATTTGTTGATTATTTTCTTTGATTTTATTTATATGCGAGAAGATACAATAATCATTAACAAATCTGATCCTGATCTCGCTTCTGTAAGCAAAACCCTTCCGTGAATAACTTCTTTTGCCTCCGTACCCAGAGCCATTTTCGCGATTGCAGAACTATTTACACAGCTGTCGGGATTAATCACCGTTCCGCGGTGGAGCAGCTGCCATGTCGCAGCGGGGATTTTCCGATCTTGACATTTCAGAGCACAAAGAAACCGAATGCAATTAGGATGAAAAAGAAGGAAGCCGAATCGTGTCGGACGTGATTGATAAATTAATTCGATTAGGGCCATCGGAGCGATTACGGAGATGGGCTTCATAGTTGTTCAGTTTTCCGGAAGCGGAACAAATGAGAGGCTTTTGGTCATTCGCAGCTATGCAAGATCTGTTAAAGGCCTTTGGAAAATAGTGAATAGATAGACTATTTTATTTTTTTCTCATTCTTTGTTTCTTATTAAACCCTGTTAGTTGACTGTTTAGTTGAAAAGGTATCTGAATGTAGATTTTAATACTGTCATATGACTTCATTTAGTAGTAACAATTCAAAGATCTTAAAGATATGCTGAAGGATCCCATTCGTACTTGGTGGATTGATTGCTTGAATTCAACTTCAAGCGAAAATTCTTGATTTGCTTGAAGATGAAACATATGTTAAGACAATCTATTCTATTATTGTTTATGTTTTTTATAAGCTTAGAAAGAATGTTATCATCAAGAATTTTTTTTAATTATACCTAGTCACCACATTACCGTAGAACCAAGCCGTATAAATAGGGATTATTCTGACTGCTTTTAAGTTCATTAAGTATTCAAATTTTTGTATAAGAAAGAAACGCCCAACAAAAGTTCAAAGAATCTTCAAACCTAGGCTAGAAATCTTTCTTATCATTTCTTTTAATATTTTTAAATTTCCAGGGTGTTATAATATTGTGTTAAAATTACTATACATAATGAGTCTTCTTCTAATTTCTTTGAGTTCGACACATTCTGTTATGCAGTGCTGGATTTGCCACATATACATTTATTGCTTTGCGTCCTTCCAAATCTGTAGAAATATTCAGGAAATTGTCCATGTATCGATATAATTTGCACTATCATCGGGTGAAATATTCTT
This sequence comes from Argiope bruennichi, assembly GCF_947563725.1. Classification (NCBI taxonomy): domain Eukaryota; kingdom Metazoa; phylum Arthropoda; class Arachnida; order Araneae; family Araneidae; genus Argiope; species Argiope bruennichi. The sequence goes on along the minus strand of NC_079158.1, from coordinate 27,782,790 downwards.
TTTATAATTTTTGGCTCCGGTAAGAATTCATACGTTATGCTTCCTATTGAAGACGACGGCGTTAGTAAAACATACATTTATTCTTCACAACAAGTAGACGTACAAGCATATAAGTAATTTTAGAATAACAATAAAACAAGGTGATGCCACTCAAGCTAAAGTAATTATACAGAATTGTTTGCTTGCTTACCGCAACATCCTCCCCACCCTGGTCAACCTCCAGAGGTATGACCAGTTGAATTGGACGGGTAATCTCCTTCCCATTGACACGAAGGATGCAGGTTCGAATTCTTCCGTCCCGGCCATCGATTAATTTCACCACGAGAGCTTTCTTCCACATTTGTCGTGGTCGCAGATCTTCTTGTAATAGGACCAAGTCTCCTACTCGTACTCGTGGTGATTGCTTTACATTCCCTACTTGATGAAATGTACGTAACTCCAAAAGATATTCTTTGGACCATCTTTTCCAAAATGTATCCAGTAAGTCTTGCTGTTGCCCGTAAATATTTGTGAGCTTGTCATTTCTAGACTCGGGTCCGGATGGGACAGTGGTCAACTTTCGACCAGTTAGGAAATGAGCTGGGGTCAAAGCTTCCTCTGTATCATTCTCACCACGCGCATAAATCAAAGGTCTACTGTTGAGTGAGGCTTCTATTCCCACTAATACCGTAGTTAAGGCTTCCTCATCTAGTAATAAGCGACCAAGGGATTTTCGAAGGCATCGTTTGGTTAGACCTATTAGTCAAAACAAGGTGATGGCACTCAAGCTAAAGTAATTATACAGAATTGTTTGCTTGCTTGCCGCAACACTTCCTTTGCTCGACATGATCCATCTATCCTGTCATTGCATAATCATCTAAATTCCTTCTTTAACATTTGGAATGATTTTGTAGTTGCAGTATCTATTTGCTTTTTCTCATCAAGAGATTAATAGCAAAATTTCACCAAAATTATAAAATAATTATTAAAAGATTAAAAATTAATTTTGATAATTGAAATAAAATAATAACAAAATTTTTGTTTAATTCCTCATAGTTCCGAACATATTAAATTTAATAACTATGAATTCATTTAATTATGTATTAAAGCTAATAAAAATATCTTAATTAATAGTCAAAAGGATCTCATTTGTGTTATCAGAAATAGAAGTTTGAATCCACTTTTAAACAAAGATCCTTGGCTTGCACGAAAATGGCACAATGTACTTATAGGAGCCAACATATTCTGGTGTTTTCGAAGCTTAGAAGGACAATTTTCATCAAAATATTAAGAAAAAAAAATAATTAAATTCCTTTAATTTTCCAAAATAATTATTAAGAGCTCTTTCTACTTATGACCTTTTACAATAATTAATTTTTTACAGAAATAAAAGTAATATTATTAAATTTAATTTTTCCGGAAATTGTCGATAATGTCTTTATCCAATCTTTAGGTTATTCACGCTTAATTTTACCCCATCATTCAATTCAGTTACTTTAGGTGCTTATCAGTCTCCAATTTAATTATCTATTAAATTATACTTTATATATATGATTACTTTATATATTTATATTTTAATATTCTATAATTTATCCCCATATGTATTAGATAAGTTTTCTCATAATGATGACGAATTGTTCTGGAAATACTTGAAGAGTACGAAAAAGTAAGAATGAAATGGTAGGAAAATAATTTAATTTAAAAGGAAATAAAAGCCATATTCATGTTCAAGCTACAAAAGCTATTACTTATGGCCCTCATCTTCTTGTTGACCCATCCCCTAAAAAATTGTTCAACACGTCAACAAGTTTCATATATGCTGAATGTACTACTTAAATGAATTCATAAATAGACCTGCAACTTAAATTGCTTGAAGGTTCAAGAAGTCTAAATCCGGAAATGGTTATAAAAGTATTTCTCATTTGGAGAAAAGGAGGCTAACACATTAGTTCTTTTTATAGATTCAGTAAGTTTTAAATGGGAATATTTGCATTCAATAATGATACCATATTTTAAACCTATATATTAATACTAGTTGCCTTTGGCAACCAACTTATCCGCCTGTTAATTTCAGTTATATCGTTTAGATATAACATTTTCATGATTCTATTAAATTGTCAGATATTAAAGATGTGTTATTTTAGTTGCCTTACTTATATTCCGTCTATTGTGTACATGAACATTTCTAAAGAAGACTGGTCCCATGACATCATATTAGAATATAAGATAACACACTCTTAAATAATACATGGTATGCATACTAACATTTTTCTTATGATTTTTATGTCGCATAAATAGATGTTTCTGTGGAGATAAATAATTTTTGATTTTATTCACGAAGAAATATAACTACCAATGAAATAAATTTGTCTTTCAATCTATCTTGAAAGGATTCATTTTTTATGATACATCTTAATCGCAAAGAAAAATTTATTAAAGAAAATGTCTTGAAACCAATACTCAACATGAATTTTACATTTTTAGAATAAGAGACTTAAATCCAAGCATAACCATATTTATGCATGGAAATCCAATCGCCAAAGATAGAATATATTTCTTGACTAAAAACGAGGACAAAAAGTGGGAAAAGCAAAGGAAACGTACTGGAAATTTTTAACTCAAAGTTTCTCCAAAGTTCGTGGAAACTTCCGAACTCTGAAAGACGTTCGTCAAAAATCAGGCATCTATTCAAGAATATAATTTTTTTCTCGAACATTTTGCAGTCTTCCGCTCGGATTTTCCTACGTGTCAGTAACACCCGACGAAGCTCCTCCGAAAATTTGTTTTCTTTCCCGAAAAGACTCTGATACACAGCAGGTGTTTATGAACACTAGATATCGTTTGTTGTTATTCCCAAACGACCCGGAAAGAGTTTTAGCAAAAACCTTTTAAAGGCAAGGCGTGTTTTAACTGCACCATACCTTGGAACATATCCAAGCCTCGTGGCTTTATTGAAGCCTTTCGAATTTTGCATCATGAAAAATATAGTTTCAAGAAAATTTGGCAATGACATAGAAATAATACATTTCAAGAGGATCTTTCTTTTTCAGTTTGTCTGTTATATTATAAAATGAATAAATTATAAAATGAATAATTTATTAATCAACACTAAACTGAAAAACATTGATGCTGACTTTTTGCTTCTTTTAAATTAATCTAGATTAATTTAATTATTGGATAATAAAAGGATGCCCTTGTTGTATGCGCTATTCAAAAAATATTTTTTTAAATTAAACATTTATAGTTTGTAAACAACTCAATTTAGTTTAAAAAAAGTCAACTCAGAATTAAAAAATATATATAACACTGAACACCGTACACAACACTGACCACTGATCACAATTGGGAAACAATATCATAAAGATTTTTTTGAACAAATATCGCTTTCTATCCTTCCTCAAATAAAGTAGGTAAATAATTTTACTAATTATTTAAAATATTTTCTAAGATATTTAATTTAAAAATGGGATCTATTATAAATGTTACTTGTTATATGCAAAACTCAAAATCTTATTTTTATTTTGCATTTTTTTTTATATTATCTTTATTAGAAAAATAATACATTAAATAATACATTTTTTACATTAAAATGATATTTTTAGGGAATTTTTTTTTCACATACGTGAAAATTAAAGCATTATTTCGTGGATTTTCATCTATTTTGGAATGAAAAAATAACAAGACTTGTTTTACGATCCAAAAAATTAATCCATAAAAAAATTTCAAAATAAATTTGAAGTCAGTTTTGTAAATTATCAACGTAACAGTTATGAAAATTCAGAAAAAAGATAATGACTCAGATATTATCAATCGGAATTTGATAATATCCGGTAATGTGATTAGGAATATTATCAAATTCCAATAAGGTAAAATTTGAGACCATGTCGAACTAAATAGTTTAAAATAAAAGAAAAAAATTATACTTTTATTAGTTTGACCTTTTAATTAGTTATAGTTTATTCTACGAAAAATTATTACATACATAAAAATTAATTACTTGCTACATTTTATATAAAACAATATCTATGATTATCTTAGTCGTTTGATTTTTAATTCTCTTCAACATTTCTATTGAAAAAACATGATTGCATTTTCGCCTACAAAATAAATAAATATCATGGAATTAATCATTAATTAAATCTATATCCAGATATGATTTTATCTTAGAGAATGAAACAGTATAAATTTAAGTTTAAAAAATATTCATATTATTCTTTTTCTTTTTTTGATTAAGAAAATGAAAATTAAATAAGAAAAATATATATGATTTGATCATAATCCTTTCTTGGTAAAAATATTTAATAAACTCAAAATCGATGAAATTTAATAATAACTGTAAATATAAGAAATGACTGATTAATAATTAAATTGTATTACATTAAATATTATTGTGATACAGTATTTTTTATTTTTTACCATTAAAATACTAAAGCTACAGAAATATTTTCCTTATGACATCGACAGAAAATGCTCCAATAAATAAAAAAATAGTCTTATTACTTTCTTTCTTATAACTAAAATTACTTAAAATAATCTTATAACTAAAATTATTCAGATTTCTTTTGCATTAACTACGCACTAAACCACATTTACTTCAACCAAGAATCATGTATTTGATTAAATGCAAGTATCTCTAATTTTACCTTCGAGCATTAATCAAAATCTATGAATTCATTATTTGGAGAAAATTAAATTTCTTTATGTTTTGTGATGTGATTTATTTGAATAATATGCATTGTCATAGATTTGTTGAACACTAGAATAATCAAATATAAGATTTCAGGTGGAAGAAATTTTTATTAAGGAAAATATATTTTTATTTGGAAAATCTGCAAGAGGTTATATGAATAGATTTCAATATTTTAGATTAAATTTTATTAAAGATATATGTAAAATCTAAATTACAGCTTTATATTGAAAATCAAAATCACGAAACCTGTTTAGTTGCAACTAAACAAAATTCAAGCGCAGATGAAAAATATTGACATAGCTGCAAAAGATGGTAAGCTCTAGAAGCGGAACAGCAGATGATTGAAAATTTCGAGCAATGCAAGTGCTAAAAAAAGGTGCACACACCGTTTTACATTCTGAAGTGTTATGTAAGCAAAGCTTTACAATCTGTTAGATGGAAAAAATGTTCTAAATAATTTAGAAAATAATTTTAAAAATTACTTAGTGATCTTCCCTTCGTTGAGAAAAATACTTTTTTTCCTTTTTGAGATTTTCAAACGCATTCGCAATTTCGCTTTTAATTTTCAATTCATATTCACATAGAGTATCAAATTCACTACGGCATTTCAATTTTGGGATTCGTTGGGTATCAAGCAGAAAGAAAAAAAGATTTCAGCGTCACCATTACCGCACTAATTAGGATTGAATTTAGGATTGGTGACAAAAACTGTTATTTGGGACTATCTCGCCTATGGCATATAATATTACATTTAATGCCTTTAATCCTTATTTCATATTCATGTAGTAAAGCATCAAATTCACCTCCAAAATTCAATTTTGAAATTCATCAAGAATCAAAGGAAAAAAGACTTCATTGTCTCCGTACCAATATAGAAAATGAATTTCGGTGTTGTAACATAAAATGTTATTTGGAACTCTCTCGCATTTGGCACATAGTATTGCATTTATTGCTTTTAATCCTTAATTAATATTCACGTAGTAAGCATGAGATTCATCATGGCAATTCGATTTTGACATTTATCGAGCATCAAGCATAAAAAAAAAAGACTCTATTGTCACTGCACTTATATAGAAAATGAATTTAGTATTGGTGACATAAGACCGCTGTTTAAGACATTTACTGCTTTTAAAGCTAAGTTCATATTCACCTAATAAGCATCAAATTCACCAAGGCAATTTAATTTTAAGATTCATAGAGCATCAGGCAGAAAGAAATATTCTATATCAACATTGCAGTTATATAGAAAATATTTTTTATTTTATTTCTGGTGTCAAGTACATTACATAGAATAACTTAACATTTATAGAGAAATTTTGGGGAATATTTAGGAGGAATAATTTTATAGAATATAATGTTAAGTAAAAAAGCAAACTAATCAGTATAACAATTCTGATCACTCTCTGGAAATTATATGAGTTTTCCTATTTATTTAATAATAAATCATTCAAAATCTTCATTTTCCTATTACAAGGACTACAATAGTTTATTGTTCGTATTGAAAATATATTCTGTAATGTAAAATGTATAAACATGAAGATATTTCAAGTTATAACATAAAAATAAAATGAAGATATTTTCTTGAATTGTAAATTATATAACCTTTATTTATGAGTTCATTTATCTGATTAGCGAAGTTTATAAGAAGCAATATTTCATGCACTAAAGTGCACTTTCATGCATTTTAGAGAAATTCATGAAAAGGTTTCTACCTGAAGTAGAATACTTATTGTAAAACAATACGGTGATGATTTCTTAATCTCAAAAAATAAATATTTTATTAATTCAGAAATATGGGGAGGGGCGTTCTTCTATATGGAATCTTTCATATCTTACTTTCCTTAATATTAGCAGTAATTTTATTCAATTCTGTAAGTGATCAGAATTATTATTTGGCGAGGACTGCAATGTCTTGTGATTTAGTAAAGAACCAAATGAATTTTCATAAATTAAATTTTCCTAATATCTTTAAATAATTTGAAGAAATAGGAAATAATTTTTTATGAAGAGGCTTTTACATATTCTTAATAAACATTCATTTAATTTAAAATCAGAAATTATTTTTCATAATTCTAAACGTACTGTTGCAGAAACAGATAACTTGATCAATTGGATATTACTTGCTGTTGCCGCATATTTTCAATAGAATTCTGTTAGAAAAACGTCAAAAGATTTTAAAATCCATTTCTGAATTTTACATGAGTTTAAATAAAATCAGAATATATTTTATAATATATTCTTCTTTTTCCTTTTTAGAATTATACCTTTCTTCGTCTAGAAATGCAATAATATCGGAGAAATATATTCAATTCTTACGCTTTATTTAAAGAAAGAAGGCCAAAGCGACAGCTAACATAAATCTATTCCATTAAGGAACATCATGAAAAAGAAATCCTAAAGAAAAGTAGGGCTAAGAATTTTTATTTTCTCTTAGGTAATACTCACAGAACATTTCCGCACATTAGCATTGACGCCCTGACGCTAACGGCTGATCATTTCCAGACGCGATTAAGGAATCTTTTTTCCTCTTATTTAAGCAAAGGAAACATTCTTTTTTTTCCCGCGTTTTTCTAACGAAAAGTTTTCCTTTTTGACTTTGGAACGGTGGAATTTTCAAACGCTTAATATAATCCACTGTGTGAGAACTTTTAGCTGGAAAAAGATTTACCGCATTTTACTTTATTTTTGATTTCCCTTTTTACTTTATTTTTTGAATATATTTAACTTTCTGACGGCTGTTTTAAACTCGATGCAGTCATTATATTGAAGAGAGGAAAAATGGTTTCCTAAGTATCGGAAAAATGCAATAAGCCGGTTTCTTTTCCTTTTTTTTTTAAATGAGACGTTTAATAGGTTTAACACCGTGTTCGCCTTTAATAGAGATTTTCTTCAAGCTATGAATAATGTACATTACATTGAAAACATTAAAATGTTCTTTACTTTAATAGGCTTCCAAAGTAGATTATGAGAAATCCCAGCTTTATTTTAAAATGAACAATTTTATCTTTTTTTTATTTATGGGTATTTTATATAATTTGTTTTTTTATTTCACACTTTAATGCATTGTGACAGTTTTGATTAATGGAAATACATTCGATATTCTTGAAAAATAAAGAAAATCTCATTATTCGTGTCATATGAAAAAATTACATATAATTTGTTGTAGAAAAATCGTTAATCTTACTCTTGGTTAAATTTGTCAATCTGAATGACAACACTTAACATCAAAAAATAGCTTTCGGTATTTTGAACACACCTCTTTTAGTTTAAAACCAAAGGATAATAAGCTTTTAATATGCGTTCACAATCAAATATAACTTAAATTTTTCGATTTTTTTTCTCACTTTCATTACATTTTTATATGTATTTATAGAATGATATTTAAATTTTGAATATGAACATGCCAATATTTCATAAAAGAACGAATTACAATTTTATAATTTTGCGTAATGCCTTCTTTGTAATTTTTGTATTGTGATATTACAGTAGGTGGATTATTGGATTATTATCATTCTATCTTTTTATTAGAAATATTTTCTATTTTATATTATTCAAAATGATATTTTCTGCTACCCTAATTGTGTGACGGATTGAAAGGTTTCTACCATCCTAATAATATTTTCTATCTAACTTGTAACCATTAAAAAATCCTTTTATACCAAAATCGTATTCGTCGATTATTCATGTTTTTTCTTCTGTTAGTACTGTACTTTTCCTGTTAGTACTATTAGTATTCAATCTCTACAAAACAAAAGTACTGTATTAATGAAAGTTTTTTATGTACCTTATGGTTTAGAAAAGGCAAAAGAAATAAAATAAAAATATTTCACACCTTTTAAGAAATGTATTTATCACAACTAATAATAAAGATGAAAATGTGTATGTGCGTGTTAGTACTCTGCTGGCCATATCGTTTTACCTATAGCTACCATGTTTGGCACATATATAATTTTGAGAGCGAAAATATGTACCGATTTTTTTTAATTTTTTTAATTAGGATTTTAATTAACTGAAAATTAAGCTGAATTTCGCCAATTTTTCCGTTATAACTTCCGGAAGTATTACCTCATTTGAAAGAATTTTACAGCATTTTAAAATTTAAAAATGCCTTTTTGAAGTTGCAGGATTTATGATGCCCCTTAAATATACATTACTGTAAATATGATTAATTCGATGCTTATTCACAATCATCTTTAAACTTACAGGTGGCTATAACTAAGCATCCACAATTATACATAATCATCAGTTTATTACATTTGCCATTACTTATACATCTAAGTTACGCTACAAATTATAATCATTTTTTCAAAAATATTTCTTAAACTCTCTGCCTTTCTCCCGGGGAACAGCTCGAAATGAGGATGAGATGCTTCCAGCATGGGGCCACCCTGGAGGGTACACAAATAGGTGGGGGATCGGACTCCTCCTATCGATGATGGGACGTACTTCCTTCGGGGAGGGCTGTACCGTGGCTGGTGATGGCCCTTAAGACTCGACCACAATTCCCGCCAGTGTTTCTGTTGAAGCGGTCCCATCATTCAGCTTTATGGTTTAAATCCGTGTGCCTTCGTGGCGGGTTAGAGAATCAGATGGTTGATTTAAACTCTCTGCCAATGCGCACGGAAGTATCTCCTACAACTTTCGTTAAGTTGTATGTAATTATTAGACATAAGATATTGTTAACAGAAAGCCAGTCCGTTCCCTTTTCTTTTATTTAATTCACTGATAAATAGTACCTATCATCTTAATTTTCAAGCATATTATATAAAATTTCTAAGATTTTGAATTACATTCAAACAGATTCATCTTATTTTAAGGTTCGATTTCAATTAGGCAATTAAATTCAAACTTGATTTAGTAGAGAGCAAAATACTTGTAGAATTAGTAAGCAGTAAAAAAAATATATATTCTTAAAATTTAATTTTTAATTATATAAAATAATGCATTGTTTTCTTCTAAATGTATTTTTAAGTAATATCAATGATAAAAAAAATCGAATGAAAAAAATTAAAATGTATAAATAATTTAATTTCTTTATTAGAATTTTTTGCATTATCAGTAGGAAATAGGCTTTATTCCTCTTAAAATATTTTAGATATATTTATTCTAATATATGTACATACGATATGTTATATTTCTAAATTACTATTTGGGAAAAGAATAATTTTAGTTCATATTTTTATTTTTCGACCAAAAGGCTCTTATCTTGATAAATATAGACAAAATTGCGGGCGTCCTTAGTTAGAAAAATTCAAGATGTCATTTCTTCTCAGTTACTATAAATAAAAATAAAAGTTTCAATTTACTTCAAAAAAAATTCAATGTATCTCACAATACCTATGTATGAACGCACAACTTCAATTTCATTTCGATACATTTCTATCCACTTTGATATCTTTTTCGTACTGAAAATTGAAATTTTCTCTTTCCACACAAAGAATTTCCAATAAATGAAAGATTAAAATATGACTTCTATTTTCTCATTTATATTGCTAGAAAATAGGACATTTTTTTTATTTTTTGTTTTTTCACTATCGCATTATTCATCCACAATGCTTCATATTTCAATTACATTTCTTTTCCTCACTGTAAAGAAACGACAATAGAAAAAGGGAGAAAACTAATCAAGTACCTAGCAGTATGGAAATGAAAAGAAATCTTTAAATTTAAGGATTTTCTTTTATTTTCTTGAGGTTGAAAGATGTCTTCAGATAACTTCACGGAATGTTTCCTGAATGTAAAAAAATATATATATTTGTGTGAGTCATATTATGTGACAGAAAATTTCATCCAACTTATTTTCTGTATTTTTACTCAAACAATATTTTGAAGTTCTATTGTTCAATATTTTGAAGTTGAAGTTCTTATTTTCTGTATTTTTACTCAAACAATATTTTGAAGTTCAAGCGTTCAATATTTTGAAGTTGAAGCTCTTATTTTCTGTATTTTTATTCAAACGAAGTTTTGAAGTTATTTTAGAGTTCAAAGCAATATTTTTGAAAAAGTAAAGTTGTTTATAAAATAATTTGCATAATCAAGAACACTAAAGAAAACATTCGTATTCCTTCTTTGAAAAACCGCGTGATTGTTTTTATCGGATAATCAGTTTATTTTTAGTAATCTATACTTATAATAAAGCTCAATGTGTGTGTGTGTGTGTGTGTGTGTGTGTGTTGGCGCTCTACAGGTCAGATCGTTTGACATACAGCTACCAAATTTGGTACATGTATACCTTGGAGGTTGGGAATGTGCACCTGGGGTTTCTTTTTTCGAATTTTTAATTAGAATATTAATTATTAATTAAAAACTAACTTTCCCGCCAAAAAAATCTTCCATTTTCCCCACGCCCAACTTTTCCGCCAAAAAAATCTTCCATTATCTCCAGCGCCAAACGAGAAAGGCTTCAGTTTTTTTTTCTCCCGACAGAATTGAGGCTAGGGTTAACATTTTTCGGCAATTATTTCAATCGGTTCTGTTTATTTTCTTAATGTTTGATGCATTTAAAATTAAACATTGTTAATGAATCAATCTTTCAGATTCATTCTGAAGTACTTTTGAATTAAAATAAAACAGAATAAAGGAAATTAAAAATTTCTAATCCGCATAGCGTTACCCCAACTGGCGTAGAAAAAATCACGTATTTGCGTTACGTAACCGGCGAAGAAAATTCACGCATGCGCATTCTGTTCTGATTGTTGCCATGACAACGTTATCAATGGATGATTTAAATTATTTTTGGGTTAGTTGCATGCTTTTGTAAGTAAATTGTATTTATGTTAGTTATATATTTTTTGTATATGCTTATAGTTTTAAGTACATCGTTTTTAAAGTAGTTTTTTTAAAACCTGTTTTCAACCGTTTATTTTAAACGATTCGTTTTATTTTCTTAGTGTTTGTTGCATTTAAATTTAAACATTGTTAATGAATCGATCTGCTCACAATGAATCTACAAAAATTTTGTTGACCAACTCTTGAGATATTACATAAATTAAAAAAGATATTCTTTAGTGCCCATAAAGTTTAAACGCTGAGTGACTCTATTTTCAGTAATCAGATTATAAAAAAATGCTTTGTTTCAGTAAAAAATATTATTATATTAATTGAAGATAAATTCTTTCCACTTTAATTTAAAGCATAAATTCTACCGTTTTCAACCGTTTATTTTAAACGATTCGTTTTATTTTCTTAGTGTTTGATGCATTTAAATTTAAACATTGTTAATGAATCGATCTGCTCATAATGAATCTAAGAAAATTTTGTTGACCAACTCTTGAAATATTACATAAATTAAAAAAGATATTCTTTAGTGCCCATAAAGTTTAAACGCTGAGTGACTCTATTTTCAGTAATCAGATTATAAAAAAATGCTTTGTTTCAGTAAAAAATATTATTATATTAATTGAAGATAAATTCTTTCCACTTTAATTTAAAGCATAAATTCTACGGGTGCTAACAGAAAATGAGAGAGATACATATTACGTTATGACTGAAGGCCTTTATAATATTATGAATGAATTATATGATAATCAAAATTTGAAATTTTAAAATATTTTGATGAAGAAGCTATTAAAGTAGAAATTGCATAAAATATTTAATTATTAAAATTTTAACGAACATTAAGATTGGCGAACCGGCTGGTCGCCAAAGGCGGCTAGTTTATAATAATATCTGTAAATGAATAAAAAATATAATTCTTTAATTCAAAAGTAATATAAAAGATACACCTTGTGTAAGATTACAATCACTTTCTTCTTATTACCTTAACACTGCGGTTCTAAATTGCACAAATTATCCATGTTCAATGAATTCAAAACTTTTGACAATGGTTTCAAATGATACGGGTCTACAATCGAAAATATTACACCATGCCATCGCTTAGATCTGAAGCACAATGGATTTAATCCATCTCGCTATTCTGAAGGACGCCTCATTTCACATTCTTGTTAGATAGTGATTATAATAAAAGACATATAACAGCAAAAACTCGCACAAAAATTTTAACTTATTATAACAAACCGATAGCTACTTTTTGAGCTTCCTAAACATTAAAAGAAATCATTATACTAAAACATGTATAGTTAGGCTTTTTATTAAGGATCAACTTTATCAGCTTTTTTCGTTTTTAGCTATAGTGTCCATTTGTATTTGGACACACAGGCGGAATTCTTATGAATCGATTGTGTTTAAAATTTTACATAATTCTACAATTTTGGTATAAAGTTCATGTACCAATTTTTATCCATCTACTGCAAAGTCCTTTTTGAATTATGACAGACAAAACAGAAAAGTAATTGCAAAAAGTGTGTTTTTCGGGCTCAGGTAAGTTTGAAATGCAGAGATTTGTCGAGTTCGAATTTTTTGACTGTTTAAATATATATAATTTTGAATATTTCATATATGTGAAAGAAAAAATGAAATGTCTATTGCCTTTCTAAATATTTAAGAAAATATCAGCATGTCCCTTGCCTTAGATAATCAAAAAATTTTAACTGTGGTATTAGCAGTTTATTCTATCTGAACATAAAATAATATCCCTTTATTATGCGAAGATGCATCTGTTTTTAATGTACACTATAAAGGAGTCTCTTATGTCAGCAGTTAAAAATAATGTAAAATAATTTCTAATTAATAATTATTACAGAGCAATTAGGAGATGATATCTTGATCGTTACAAATGCGAATAAAATTAATTACTATTATTTTGTATTTTGAGTAATTATTGCTATCATTTAGAAAGAAACTTTTATTCAATTACTGACGATAAGTAATTACTAAGGTGAACATTATCTGTGCAATTATTTTAAATAACATTCATTAGTCTGCAATTTATTAAACGATTAGGTGCCCGTTAAAAATTGATTTTTCAATAATTTTTCTTCGTATTTACTGAAATAATCATCATTAATTAGAAGCGAACAATTAAAGGACCCTCATTAAGAAACATCGTTTCAATTTATAATTTCTGTTCTTTATGTATAAGATTTACCGCATTTACATAGACTTTCTATCTAAAACTTTATTTTAAAAAAGCATATTGACTTCGTTATAACTGATTCCAAATCTTTTCAGCTGAAAATATTTATCTATTTGAGCAGAAAATTTGAGAAAGAATTCCAAGAATACGTTCTTAAGAAAATTATTTTCAAGAGTTGATTATTGATTACGATCCGCTTGTTGAGCAACGGATTGCAGTTAATTTAATTTCATCTGGCATCCCAATTTGATATTCTTTTAGAAAGAAATTGTGCTGTAATCAAACTGTAATGTGAAACTAATTACTGCAATAGAAATAGTGAAATCGTAGTCGATTCTTAACTGTATAATTGTGATCATTTTATAGTGTTAACATTGTATTCTCTACTTTTTTTTCTGAGTAAAATGTTTTTGTATTTCTGAAATAATTATATAGTCACTGATATTTTTCTTTATAGTTATAGCGAAAGTAAAAACAGGAAATTATACTAGAATTATAATACAAATTTATAACAAATCAAATTAAGCAAAATGAAATTAGTCGTGTAGTTAAAAATGTTTTTGTTTAAATTACAGGGCAATTTTGTTCTTCAAGTTATTATGATGCCATGCAAAAAAAAATTATTTACAAAAAAAATGCATTATTCATTGTACATCGTTCATTAAATATGAATTAAAATGAAAACTGACATTTAAATTAATAAACGAATCAACATTTTAATAAATATCAATCTACAGAATTCAGATTAAATAGCTTCAAAATGAATTATTATTGTAAAAATTTATTATAAGTAATAGCATTCAAAATACACTATTGTTTACATTTCAGAATAAAACATTGCATTCGAAATTCAAGTAAACAGTTAGTAGAAAAGGATTGTAGAAAATAAGATTATTTATAAAAACTTATTTTATTTAGAGGATACAATGCAAAGAATAGTGACTTTATTTTTATGTCCCATTTGTTCTTTAACATATTTAATTATATATATCTTTCATTGGTTAAGAATCTCATATTCACCAAATGAATCTTTAGAGTAATTAATAAAATTCCGATTCATTCTTTTGGATGAGAATATTTTTGCCTCGATTAATGGCACTTGATGATGACGTTTAAACACTACTTAATGCTTACTGATATTATATATTTGGCTTTAATGAATTCAATTAAGATATTTATAAGTTATTATTTAGTTATAAAGTTATTTATATGATTTGTGTGCATGTTTTAGAATTGCTCTTCTTTCTTGCATTTGATCTTCGTTTCATTGAATGTAGAAATAACCAAGTTAAATGGAAATTATTTCACTTTCATCTTAAAGCTAATATCTGCAAAATTTTCTTGAAATGCTATTACACATTAAAAGGGTCATTTATATTTGCTACTGAGGAAGTTATGGACTAAATAATTAAACTTATAATTGCCAATAAAAATGGAGGTAAAATTTACTGCTTGCATGGTTACAATGAAGCGGTGTGCATTTAAGGTATTCAGACAATTGATTTTCTAATCTCTCGCATTTAATGGAATTAGCATATAATGCTGATTTACGAAATGTAAAATGGGTTTTATTCTGCTTATACATTTATCTTTTTTATAAATGCCATTAAAATTTCCATAAATATGTTCACAGTTTTCTCTTTATAATTATGCTATAAATTTCATTTTAACTAGGAAATAAATAAACTTTTTTATGGAATGTTTTGCCTTTAGCTTTATAAAAGTTACTCTTAATAATTTAGACTCTGTTCTTCCCTTTTTCTTATATTCAGTTGAAATGTAAGCATTTCACGTTAAAAAAAATTTTAAATTCTCAGAAATAAAATAGTTCTAAGATTTTAAGAATATTAAATATAAAAAGAAATCGGTATATTCAAAATAAAAGCTGACATTTCTGACTTTAGAGTTAATAAATCAAAATAATTTAGAGTTTAGACGATTCAAAATTAAAATGAAAAATATTAATTTGTTCCAATTGGGATTTATAATAGTACATGGAAGTTGTCTTTTAGAATGATAAAAAAAAAAAAAAAAAAAAAAAAAAATGAGAAACTTTATCTTTGTACTACAACGTTGCTTTAGCTTTTGAGGTGGCATTGAAAGCCTAAAATTTGAAATTTAAATACTAAATTTCATTTCATTAAGCTGTTATGTTTTTTTTTTAAATTTTAGCATCTAGATGCTTGCAAAAGAACACAACAACAGACAGTCAACCCCTTCATCAATTTTCTTCCAAATTTGATATGTATCTATAACTTAAAAATTTCACCTCTATATCAATTTTTCTATCAATGTAAAGTCCATAAACCAAATTTCATTCGTCTAGCTCAAATAATTTTTTTTTATAATCGTGTTCTCAGATAGACATACATGCATAGTTCCAAAATGTTCCATAATCAAATTGTTTTCCGAACTTGAGTGGTCTAAAATGTGAAGATTCGAAAAAAATCTCAAAATTTGATGACTACAATGTTTTTTCTTTATATATTTTAAATACGAATAAATAAAATTCAAATCACCCGTTTGATTTTCCTCAGAAATTAAAAATTTGGACTAAAGAATATTTTGTAATTTTTGCAAAATATTTCATTGTAATTGGAAACTTCCATTCGATTATAAAAATTATATAACTTAAGTTCTGATAATGTAACATTTTTAATTAGAAAAATAGTACTAAAATGATTAAAATAATATTTCTGAAAAATAAAGTATTATATTCTTATCGTTTGATGTAAGAAAATATTGTTGTATTGAAAAATATTTTTATAATATCATACTAAATCATTAAAATAATGTGTATGAAATCTTGATTCATTAATCAAATTTCATCAAAGGTTTTAAATTATAGTAGCATTTACACTTGCTTCTCTTCATATTAAGCAATTTTTTCCAAAAGATTATGAAGTCATGATTAAAGACAAAAGGAAAGTTGAGCTTTCTTATGCGTTAATTTTTCTTACAATTATTGAATTTTTAAAAAAAGTGAGGGCATTTCTTTAATTATTATATAAATAAAACTTAAATTTTATTTCAACAAATTAATTATTTAGTGTTAAATAATGTTAATAATTTATACTACAATTTTGAATATTTTGAAGAATTCTTGAAATATAACGATATAAGAGAAATTAAAATAAAGTATAAATTTGATCAATAATATTGTGTAAAATGGGGTAATTGTTTTTTTTTCTTTAAGAATAAAATAGAAGTTAATTTTACTTCCGTAAAATTAATTTCGATTAGAGTAAGTTGTTCTTTAAGAATTTAAGGGAATAGATTTAAAAATATATCAGCAATCAAAAAACTATTTTTTTAAAATCAAATTTGACTGATTTTTAAAAAACTCTTTCTTTAAAAAGTTTGCTACATTTTTGTGATTTTATTTAGTTTTTCGAATGCAAGCAGAAAATGCACGTACGCTGCCAAGCGTGCATTAATTCTCGTATAAGAATACGAAGTAATATATATATATTTTTAAAGAAAACTATAATTTTTAAAAGTGTGAATATTTAATTTCATTCAATAATTGATACTTACTATGATCGAATGTAATTGTAATGAATTATGGTACTTGTAATGGCGCTTCTAATGAATACAAAACAGTCTAAAGACGCAGTACTCGGATTCACATTTGCTACATATATTTCGATATATTTTCTTAACCTTCTTTTTAAATTTGACACAAAAATTTAAAATATATTAAAAATAAAATATTTAGAATAAAGTGCAGGAAATAGGACCGACAATTTAAAGTATCATCGAAATCCATATCGATTTGAAAAACGTTCTAAATTTAGCTGGAATGTGGCAATAATGTTGCTATACTAAAGATTTGTCATTAATTACAAGCAACTAACTTATTACTCACATTTTTTTTCAAATTAATTCGTAAATTTATATTTATATAACACAAATAAGCTGCAATCTGAAATGCTACATATACTCACAGAACTGCCTTTAGACTTTTATATCGATGCAGAAAGAAGACTCATTAACTGCTTAATTGTTTTGCATGAGTGCCATACGTGCATCGATTTATCGAATTTTGATAGTTGAAAGCTAAAAATAAATCATTCATAACGATTATGATTCAATATTAAAATTACTTCGAATGCATAGATAAGTCAAGCATTCAATAGATTCACATTTGAATCAAAATAAGAAAATATTCCCAAAATAGAAAGTGGCATCTTATTAGATAGTAAAGAAAATGAAACAGTTAAATGGTTAATGAAAAAAAAATTTAAAAAAAAAATCTGCGACACAAGCAGAAATTTGTTTTTATTAATTCTCTCTTTCATATTTTAATAAGAATCTAAAAGAAATGATGATATAATTTTTTAAAAAAGAACATGATTTTTAACAAAGATAATTTTTGTATTTTACAAATAATGTAAAAGAAATGGTAACAATGTAAATTTTTTTTATCAAAGATCATGATTAATGTCTGTAGTACAAAATTAAATATACTTCTCTTTTATTAAATGTTATTCTTTAATAGAAAGTAACATGATTTTTTTCTAATTAATTTCATAGAAGTCTGTAAACTTTTAATTAATCAAGGAAATAAAGTTAATAATAGTATTTAATCTTCGAAAAAATTTTTCGGCTGAAAAAAAAATTATTTTTGTATTTCATTAACTTCGATTCTATTCAATAATATTACCTGCCGTGCTGCTCAAATACGAATAGTTCATGTAATTAGAAATTAATTAATTTCTCATTTCTTAATTTTATATATTTATAAATTTCTAATTTTTGTTTTCAGATTTAGTATTTTATTAATAAATTACAGAATTTATTTATTTCAGAGTTAATAAATATTTTCGCCTTAGAATTATTTGGCATGAAATTTTACATAGCACAATTCACATTAAACATAAAAATAGGAACAGTGAAATAAAAATTCACATTTTATTTCCAAAACAATGATTTTATGACACATGATCATGTTTATATAGTGTTACATATTTTTGTTAGAGGCAATTACAAAATATATATATATAATACAAAATAGGCTTAAATGTCATTTAGTGCTTTATCGCTGTTTGCATTATTGCCGGTTTTATAAGCATCGAGTCATCCAATTAAAAAAGTTAAATTAGAATTATATGAAATAAAATTATTTATTGATTAAATGAATTAATGATGTACAAGAATTTAATTTTCTCTAAATATTCTTAAACTTTTGATGCCATGAAAGTTATTTATCAAATGAAACCCAACTGATAGATTTGGCTGGTTTTATTCAGCAGGTAGACATGGAATGAATTCAAAAGATATCGAAGAAAGGATTGTGATTTAATAACTGGTACTGAAGTTTCAATTCAATGAAGAATAAAATAATAAAAAAAGTCTGAGAAGAGCATTTAGCCATCTCCAAAATAAGTCAAATTTAAATTTCCTGTTGCCAATTTTAGTTCAAAGAGAAGTCGTTTTTAATTTTTTTTTCTATTTTAGTTTTAAAATAATTCATCTTTAAAATTAATTTATTTGAATTAAAATGGCTATTTCATAATAAACATTACATGGATTATCTATATAGAAAGAATAACTTTTTAAAATATCGTACTTCTATATATAGTGTCACAAACATGATATAATATGGAAATAATCAACTCTCGTTTAGGAGGGAAAAAAAAGCTGATTGGTTGACCTACGATTCCTCTGCCAACCCAGAATTCCATAGTGTTTCTAAACAGATTGGATGACAAATTATTTTTCTGCCTGCCCATAATTCGTCAGTGATTCTAAAAGTTGACATTTATCGTTATTCTGTAGGCTGCCTCGCTTGTGTTAGTATTACTTTAATTTTTTTTTAAATAAACACTGCCTATAAAAGTCTTTCTTTCTGCTCTTTTCGATGTGACAATATATATTTATTCAATATTTCATCACTTTTTACATCATATATATAGACGAAAAATGTTTATTAACTGGTCATCATATAATTCATAAAGAAAAGATTAGTTGTTTCATTAGGCTCAAGACACATATAATTACATAAGAAATTATACATTTTTTTAATTGGTTATCTAAATAATACCATTTTGAATAAATGTTTTTTTTTTGTTCTCTCAGGAGGAAAAATGCAGAATTAGTATTAAAATACTTTAATTAATGGCGTTTTAAAGTAAGATAAAATAGCTAAATTTTACGAAAGCAACAAATATTATATAAAACTTTTACTTCCTTCTTCTTTATCAGCTTTCAATGGCACATTGACAAAAATTCATGATAATTCATTATAAATGAACGAAACAAGCTTGATCAGATTAAGAAACAAAGAAATATCCATTAATTATTTTATTTTTGTTCTTCAATTCGCTATCTATACAGAGTCATTTATATTCCTAAGCCTATTATTGTCTGTTTCATGCTTTGCAACCAGTTGAGAAATTTTTGAATGGTGGGAATTACTGAAAAAAATATTAAGTACGAGGAAAATGATAAAATTAAGTATGAGATGTGAGGGTAAAGATATTAACAGTTTGTTAAGAGCCGTAATATTAAATTAAATTCATGCAATGTTATGAATTTTAGTCAACAATGAAGTAAACAACTAATGGATAATTTAAGAATCACTTTAAATTATATAATTCTGATTATTTATTAGGAATAATCGCAGTAATCGGAAGATTATAATATGGATATTAAAATCTTCCATTGTATTTATCATCTTGCAGTTTGATATTACTTTTTAAAAATTATAATTTATTATTAAAGTTATAATTCTTCTAAAGTTATAATTTATTATTAAAGCAAACTCTGCGCGTTTGCGAAATAATGAAAAATCTTTGAAAAGTAAAACCTTCTTGAACCATACTTTTAAAATAATTTTTAGATTTCTTTGTCTGCTTTTTTACTACCTGCGAAACATTGAGAGGGAAAACTTTAAAGCAGCCGATAAAAATAAAACTCCTGTCATTTAATGTTAATCGTATTGTATTGTAAAATAATAAGAACATGCATACAACAATAATAAGAAAATAAAAGTAAGAAGAAAAGAACAGCATGTGCATTTACAAAACGACAATGAGGTTCAATTTTTTATTGCTTCTATTCATAAAGATTTTTTTAACAGTAAAAATTGTTTGTAGCGAGTTTCTTAAATCTAAAGTGTT
The DNA here is from genome assembly GCF_947563725.1 of Argiope bruennichi. NCBI lineage: Eukaryota > Metazoa > Arthropoda > Arachnida > Araneae > Araneidae > Argiope > Argiope bruennichi. The sequence continues at coordinate 27,762,023 of NC_079158.1, read as the reverse complement.
ATTTTTTCATTTAATTTTCAGTATTTTTAATTTAATAGATTTAATTAAATTCTTTTTTAATTCTGTAACTCGGCCTTTTTGTTGATGCAGCAAGCGTTGCTTCAGCTGTTCATAATTCATTTTATGAACATTAAATATTTAAATGACTTTAATTTTGATTTTTCACTTTAGATAAAATGGCTATCACTTAGAATATTATAATAGGCTTCATTTTTGTTGCATAATTTTGTTCATTAAATGCAAAATGAAGGCAAACTTTTAGTTAGATTAGTAATTCTCTGTAGTTTCAATGTTTTGTGCTAAAAACGTCAGTGTTTTTAGTTGTCTAAAATTAAGCGGAAATATATTTACCAATATTCCAATTCATACACTTTTATCTTAATTTTCAAAAGTTGATATACTTATTATTTCCAGTACTACTGCATAATTAGCATAATTAATTACCTCTAGTGCTTTCCTAAAATAATTCTGAAACTAGACAAATATTAAAGTCTTTTTCTTCTATAAACAAGATCTATTTATTGTAATAAAAAACTAAAAATATTTGACAGGTGTTCCGATATTATAATCAAGAAAAGTTTAAGAGTCGTGGAGATAAACGATAAGTTTTTAATCCCTTAATCATCTTGCTTGTGCGGCATACAGACTTATAAGCTGAAATTAAATCATTTAAAGGCGCTATAATTTGATAAATAATATGATCCATAAGCATCTCAAGTATAACATGGATGCTTAATTGAATCAGAAAAACAGTATATTTCCTGAACGAAAGGTATCATTTAGTAAATCTATGAAATGAATAAAACAAATGAGAGATTGAGGATTATTCAAAAAATATAATGAAAAATAAAGGTAGACGAGCAAAATGTATGTTTTCCAATGTACATGCAAAATTTTCTCTTAAACTACCATCTTCAAAATATTTTCCTCTAAAAATAATATTAGCTGCTTTATAATAATATAAATTTTCAAAGGAAATGTATTTAGTGGAAATGTATCTTTGACGGACTCTAATGTATGATCGGAAACGTTTCGTCAAAGAATTAAGTAATAGAATATTATCAACTGACATTAGTAAACGTTACTCAATTATACCCACAATGATCTTTTAAAAGAATAATAGCTAAATAGAATCTAGGTCTCCAATTCATTTACTGCTTGAAATAGAACGTGAAAAGCATATTAGTTATTAAAACTCATTAGGGAATTCAGTTTGAAAATGAAGTTAAGCATTAACTCATATTCTTCTAGCCTACTAAATGAATGGAAATATTCGTGGAATTGTTAACTCATTCGATATCTAGCCAGAAATGGAACAGAGGCGGGGTGAGTATTCGCTGGATGTATTTTGTACTTTAACCTATATTTTGTTCTCCCTATATTTTCAATTTTGAATTTCTTTGTATTTAAATTGCAAATGTAAAAAGCATACGGTGTAATGAGATATTCAAGAAGTTCTTGTCTATTTCCTCTTAAAAGATTAATGAAAGATTCATATTTCCATTTCCATTTGGTGACGAGTGCACTGAAGTTGTTTCTGTGGCAGATGCTATTGATCTTTTCCTGGGGAAATATATTTTTTTCTTGATGAGTTCAAGGTCATATTGTAGTTCTATAATATAAAAGGTCATTCTAGTTATATAAAAGTTTCTAAACTATTTTTGCTATTTCGGAACGGAATTCTTAATTTTGAGCCGCTGTCAGATGGCAAGGATGATACCTGAGCTGGCATGACTGTCCAAATTTCCGCACCACACCAGAGGGAGGATATTTGTCCACGACGGATTTCAGATGCACCAGACCCGCTTACAGGACGGTTCTTTAAAATCGGGTCTCGAACCTGGAGCTTTCTGATTCAGACGATGAGATCTTTCCACCAAGCTACAAGAGTTCTATTGCAAAATGTACCAAAATACGATTAAGTATTCAATTTAATGGTTAATGATTTATTCAGTTTGTGTTATTTTTGTAGTGTTTTTCGTTCGATCTTCATCGTTTCGCAAAAGAACCAAAAACAACAATCAAACAAAACATTTCATGTTCTCAGTAATTTCAATCTATTCCAGTTAACTGACATTTTAGCTAGTTTTTCGATAAGAATTCAAATATATGTATATTTCTTTTATTAATAAATACTCCAATAATGGGAAATAATTTTGTCTGAAATTTGAAAATATATCTAACAAATGATTCTTTATTGTGTTTCCTTATGGCAGTCTATTTTTATTATTAAATGAAAAGATACAAATGCATTCGAGATAAATATTTAACTGTCCTGCTTTGAAATTCTGCAAATGAACAAAAGCTCCTACTGTCACAATTTTCTCTTGCAGTAAGAAATAAAAACTTGAAATGAAAGAAACACACGCATCCATGCTTGAAACTGAATCAAAATACAAAAATTTTGTGCTAGTTGTAGTTCTAGGCATAAAAGACACATCAAGAATTCCGAGAATAATTAATCTGACATGAATGTTTCTAAAAAAAAAATATAGTAACCTATTTCGTGTAGCAGACAAGGGGTCATTTGTTATCTAGACAAGACAAAATATGTGCAATGATATTTCCATCTTTAAAAAAAACACTCAGTCGATTCACTAAAAACATATCCTACCAGAACACCAAAGAAAGAGATCGAAGACGACGGAGACAGAAAGAATGGAAACTTTTAGTTGAATTCTAAAAGGAACACCAAGGTCTTTTGTGTATCATCCAAAATCATATCGACAAAGAAGAGTTGGAGGAAATAAAAGTGGGATTAGAAAAAAAAAAATACTTCGTCATGTTGTTCTGTGAATATTTTATCAGTATGTGGCTGTTTTATTTTAAAAATATAAACAAAAGCTCAAAGAAATGCGGTAATATCTTGAAATTATTTATAATATAAATAATGAATTAGGAGCGGCTGGAATTTCATAATAACTGGGAAAAAAACCAAAATTTTTTTTTTAATTTTTCAGAGGTTAAATGATCTTTTTTAATCATTTTTACATTTACAGTTTTGTAGCATGAATAAAATATTTCATAAAATCGTAAGTGAGTGTAATAATTTGATATGATATTTTAATTAGTACAATACTCCGATTTCATAATTTGCATTGAATTATAATCATGATTATACTTTTATCTATGACATAGTACGGCAATGGAAATTGGATGAAAGGAGACAAAACTGCGTAAGAACATTCATAAATAATGAACCAGAGAGCGTTCCTTCGGCATCTATTACAAAAAGAAAAATTGTACCAAATGTAGAACTGAAATATTATAAGAAAACTGAATTAAAAATAAGATTTAGTTGTCTATGTTCAGTTTTCAATATCTTTCTTAAAGTTTACAATTATTAATGAATTTGTTTTGAATGTAGAGTATCAGATATAGATAGCGAGTCTGATTCCATCAATGCTAAACAAAAATTGTAGTTCATATTGCGCATTTGTGTAAACGTGTCCTTTGCGAGTAAAAATATTTTACCTTTCCCTAGATTGATAATATTATGCTATATGCATAAATATAATTGTTTATATTTATGTATATTGTTTAATTAACTTAAGACAAAAGAAATCATTCTTGAAAGTCATGAAAATTGAATTCATTTGTATTATTTTACTTTTTGTTATTAAACATGTCTTATATTTGTTATAATTAAATGGAATTTAGATACCTTGATAGAGAATCCCTTTCGTATTATTTGAAAGCTAAGAAATATCCTTTATTAACCCTTTCACTATTAACCCGGCCGTGAAAGTTCTGTATTAACCTTATGCACTCGGAAAAGTAATTCAATGCATACTTATTTACCTAATGCAAGGACTTATTTATTGCTCCGAAATATTATATATATAAAATTGTTTTAAGTTGAATTTCCCTGAAAAATTAATCAACATCTTTTTACCATTATGTAGGCTTTTTTAACAATCAAAATAATAAAACGTCAAAATGATGCACCGTCTTAAATGGTGCCCCTTTGTACGATGCGAATGTAAAGAGTTAATAAACCGTTTTCTGTTTTAAAGTAGGGGCTTAGGATATTATACCTAAGAATGTTCTCACTTTATATTCCGAATCCATAATTTGAAAAAAGAAATATTCCCGCAAACGCCCATTAGTATACAAATAGCATGGCCGTGTTAGGCCTGATTAATAGCGAAAGGGTTAATATTGTACTCCTGTTTACATTCTAACTTTCCCTTTCTACGCGCATCGTTATCATTTATGAAACAATTTCACTCAAAGCGAATGCGAATTTCTAGTTTCTAGTTTGAGAATTTCTAGTTCCTTGTAATATTGCATGGAAAATTTCTGCAAATAGATTATATCTAAAATTTGATACATTCCAAGTCTGAATTAGTTTGAATAAAAGTGCATACATTCCAAAATCCACGAGGTAATCCAACTACCAAACTCTGTAAATAAACAATGCATATTCCCTCGGACGCACGAAAAGAAAACAACAGGGAAAAATAGCACACGCACTCATACTTGCAACTGAATAATAAACACCAAAAGAATAAAAAATGGAAGTAACAGTAATTTCTTACACTACAGACGCATCAAAAATTCTGGAAATAATTTTACTGCTGCAGGAGTCCCTAAAGACTGTAGTAGCCTGTCTGACAAGGAAGCATTTGATTTCCGGGTAGGAAAAAAAAATTCCGGAATGCCATTTCCGTTTTTTTGAAATCCAGCCGATGCAGTAACTACATATTCTGCTCGCGAGTTAAAGAGTGTGAGAGAGTGAATCTACAGAAAGAGGAAATTTTTAGCTGAATTCTAAATGGAACTCCCGGGTTCTTTGTCCATTCTCCGAAATCATATCGACAAAGAAGAAGGAGAAAAAAATGAAAATGCTTTTTGAAAAGACGTGTAAGGAAAAGCCACGCCAAAAGTATTCTATAAATATTTGACCAAGTTATGAGAAGCCTTTGTTCTTCAGGAAATAAAAAAAAAGTGTCTCAAAGAAATGTGCCATGCCTGGAACTTATTTTTTCTATAAATAAGTGAGAGGGAGAGGATATAGTTTTATATCTTTGAGAAGAGTTGGATTTTCGGAAAGAATTACCTTGAAATAAACAAATCTATGTTCAAAGGTTACGTTTTTTTAATACTTTGTTCATTGTGAACCTATTGTTCGGTATGTTTGATAAAAATTTATCTTATAATGACTTTCAAACTTTTTAAACGAAAATTAAAAAAGCGATTCATTTTTTCCCGTTGAAGAAAATTTTATAAGAAGATTAATTTATTTACTAGTATTAGATGTGCTAAACCTAAAAACTTATTTTGGCATTGTTTACTCATCAACATACATTTTTTGAACACCAATGTTTCTTTAATATCGATGAAAGATGTTTTTGAATATCTTTCATCGATATTTTTGAATATTTTTCATCGATATTTTTGAATATCTTTCATCGATATTTTTGATATGAAAGATATTTTTGAATATATTTCATCGATATTTTTGATATGAAAGATATTTTTGAATATCTTTCAATAATGAAATAAAAAGAATTGGTCTACACTATCCAATTAAAACAAACAAACATGATATAATTATTAAGTCGTGTCCCTTCTTCAACTCAAATATTGAAAACTACTAAGGAGAAGCTATACTTTATGAACATTTTTATCTTATTATTGCGTTAATTTTATAGTATCATAATTTAATATTGAAATAAAAACACTTTGATCCACCATCTTAGTAGAAATAAGCGTCTTTTTTAAAATGCTCTTTTTTTTCCAATGTGAATATTTTTACTTTAGACTATATTTATGGATTCACTAAAATACAATGAATAAACTTATTCTTGACATTTAATATATATTGAATATCAAAATGATTATCAGATTTTTGCTTTTATGCGTAGTGAAAATTGATAAAATTTAGCACTACTTCGTTTTATATCTTGTATTGAAAAAGTATTACGGTGAATGTTTGTTGCAAGGACAGATTTATCTTATACAAAGTAATACAAGAAAATTAAAAACTTCATCTTAAATAGTGAAAAGAATGTTTAATATTTTTTTAGACTTAATAGTGAAGAAAAATCTAACATGATAAGAAATTCTCATTCGCTTATGTACTTCATTAGTTATCGTAAATAAAAATCTAAATAACATCAGGGATAATAACGATATAGCTTTGAAGTATAATTAAAAATTCAAAAGTTATTTTCATGCCTAAAAGAAAATATTTTCCCATTTTGATCCAAGAGGTTAAATGTGTCATAATATCAAATGGGAAAGAAATTATCTTTATAAGAAAGTATAGAAATATTTTTATATACATCGCTAATAACTAAATTAATTAATTTCGAGAAAAATATTTATTAACGTAATTATTTGTCTAAAATTTAATTTTTTAAAAAAATTAACTCATTTATTTTTACAATGAGGAATTGGATATATCAAATTATTAAAGTAAAAAGATCATTTTATTCATTACTATTAAATTATTGAAATAATTTACCTTAATGATAAATATTTAAAATAAATAGTGAAAAAAATAACCTATAAATTTTAATAAAAATTGAAATAGCTCGTGGTAAGAATATGAACAGGATGCTTTTAATCAAATATATTTGAATCTTTATTTTGCAACAGAAGCGAACGTTTGAAGAAAAAGTTTAATATTTCATTTAAATATTTTATACCAAGACAGCATACGTTGTTGTGACATTTTTCAAATTATTTTCTTCAGTTAAATTAAATCACCAAAATATGGAACGTACACAAAAGCATTTTTACTTCTAGAAAGTATTGAGTTGGCCATTTAAAACAAGCCCTATATCTCACACACGGATCCAGACTGGATCAGGAAAACAGTGGGAATAATTTCAATTTTTATTGATTAAATAAGACACTTGATTTGTTAAGAAAACATTTTAAAAAGGCAAAAGTATAGAAAAAATTTAAAATAACTCATCGACTATTAGGATGGTTTATTTATACTAGGAGTAAATTAAAAAAAACATTTTATAATTTTCGTCTTTTTATTTAATGTGGGTAAAATTCTTAAATTTTTATGTATACAGAAGAAATATCTGGCAAACTCTTTTCATCACAATATGTTTTACTCTCCATCGAAAATTATCTTGAAATATTTCCTATTTATCCAAACTTGCGACAAAATTAAAAATTATTTCAAAAATATTCGACATGGAAAAACAATAAAATTAATATGAAAACATGTTTCAATTTCTATCTGAACACTTTCTTGCTTATGTCCTAATTTTTGAATACTGTAATATTATATTTTGTATATTCAACTCAACAACTTATAGCAATAAAAATATCAGTTTATATTTTTTCATGTCAAGGTACATTAGACAGGACAAATTTTTATATGTATAAAAAATAGTTGCTCAGTGCTTTGCGCATTTAAAGATTACTGATTTAAGATATTTGGTCCAAACTTATCTCTAGAGTGCTAATATTTCATTTTCAATGCTACTAATAAATGCTGGCTTGACTTTTTAGGAGTCATGGCGTATTTTCTATTACTTGATTTTGTATATCTTAAATCAATATTTCGTCTACATATCCTTAGTTACTCAAACGCTATTTGTTAACTGAAGAATAACTATATGCTAAGCCACTATTTTTTAAAATCTCTATTTACAAAAAACAAAATGAAACATTTGAAATATTTCACAGGTTAAAAATGTGCAATATATCAAATATGCAATTTTTTGAAAAATGACTGAAAAAAAATGCAGTGTTGTTTAGAAACTATCGTGAAATTAGAATGAGAAACACGACAGCGCCCTCTTATTTTTTATAATTTCTGCTCTGCAAAAGGGAAGAACGTTTATTAACACATTTTTTTCCAGAAGCGATATATATTCTTCTAAATATGTGAAAAAATCTTTTTCGTTAGTATTTAAAAAGGGTTTTTTTTTTTGCATAGAGACACATTAACTCATTACAGAGGAAATAAAAATCGTAATTACTTAAAATAACTGCTTTCTCAGTTCTTTCAGCGATGAAAAGCAAAAACATGAAACAAACCCAATATTCAGCAAATTTTGAGGAAAATAAAAGTGACAAAGTATTGGAAAAACTGAGCTATATGGAGAGCGATGGTACTTTATTTGAAAAAAAAAATAGCTATTTCTAGAAAAGAAAAATTAACCACAGCTTCTGATGGAACAAACCAATAAGGAAGCAATTAACAGCCAAAATTTTATTTTTCTTTAAGAAATATTTACTTTTTTTGAAGTGTAAATCGATCATTCTGATTTCTTAGTAATATTATATACAAAAATTCATAGACTTTTATTATGAGAAAGAAAAATCTTCAACAACTTTACCGTTTTATAATTTCCAGTACAATATAATTTTTTTTTACTTATGCAAGGGTACTCAGAATAGAATTTTTACAGTTTCTATAGCTAAGTTGACAAACTATGATTGTCATATTGATTATTTGTATATGATTTGCGAAGAAAGTCAGGAAATGTTGTGGTAGTTTCAAATTTATCCGATATATGGCGATTAAAAACTACTTAGTTTAGAAACTACCAATATTACAAAATTATTAGAATTACAAGGCAAATATCTCAAAATAGTCACCATCTAAACAATTAACATGACACAAACAATGCATGACTAGTAGCAACATTCCGTTATATAGATAATGGATTGGTTGCATATTCATGGTTATGCAATAAATTAAGAGCCCCCCAAATGCGAAATTTCAGAAATAATTAGATTAGAGCTGAATATTTTGCTCCCTTGATAGAGCTTCACAATTAGAGGAGTATTGTAATGAAAGTCTCCAAAAATCCCTTTGGAATTTCCATTCCTGAAAAGTTCTAAATGTCGCTGTTTACGGAACTGTCATTAGCTTTGTAACTAATGATCATATCAAGCTCATCTTTTTTCATTGTTTTTTATTATATTCATTTATTAAATGCATATAAGAATACTTTTCTTAAACATTCCTTTACATAAAACATACAGATTTTTTTTAAATTTTAAATATATTATATCCTACATTTTTGTTAACAATTGATATACATTTTTTTATGCGCGGTACTGCTGGAAAGGAAGAGAAAACAAACTTCGGCATGCAATTGCCTCATGTAGAGACCACATAGTAATGCGGTGAACATTGATCACGCTCAGCTAAATAAATGTCTTCTGATTCTAAATATATTTTATAAATTTATACTTTTTAAAAGTCTTTTACTTTGATTTACAAATATACAGGTAAAGTGCAGTTTCCATAAATGAACTCACTGCGCATTGAGATTAAAATTCATCAGAAATCTTGCTATTGAATATCTGCTGAGCCACTCGCTCGTCCCATTATAAAATACTTCATGTAGTTTCTAGAAATACTATCGTTCAAGATAAGCAGGCTGTCATTCCTCATGTATGCAAATGTGATAACTCACTATACAACGCACTGAAATAAACGAAATTTGATGTGTGATACTGTGATTATAACTGCAATTCTATATCAAATTTTGGTTTCAAATTTTAGGAAGAAACGAGTCCAAAATATGTATTTGTTTTTCTGGTTCTTGCTTGTGTATTAACCGCATATCAGCGATTAATCGCCGAAACATTCGTCAAAGATGGTTTGATAGATTCGGTAAAAATGCTAGATTGACGCTAAAAATCTATATTTCGTAATGATTGCTTTACCCGCAGTCCACAGTTACAGGAGGGGCAGACGGTTAATAATACTTACATTATAGAATATGCGGAGGTGATTTGGGGAAATCACACCAGTGGACAAAAGTTATAGAGTTCATTGTTAATCATGAATAGTTCGGAAATCTAAGCGACCAGTGTGAAATGTCAGTGACATTTCGTAAAGTGTCCATGACATTTGATTAAAAAAACATTAGCGACAGTAGTTGAAAAATTTCAGTTGCATTTCATATTTACTCAAAGAAAAGTCTAAACAAAAACCAGTAAAATGATTCATTTATATCCCATAATATATTTCAAAAAATTGCCATAATGTGCTTAATATTCCTTTAAAGAAACTAACTTTTTTTACTAGACGCTTTATAGAAAAACCTTAAAAAATATTTAATGCATTTGGGTTATTTTTTCCAGATATTTATGCTCTTATAATTCGATAAAAAATCTACAAAAGATACAAAGAAAACAAATCATCTGAAATAAGAACAACGATGCAAATAGCCTTTAAAAACTTAAAGAAAAATATTCATTTTCCATTGTTACTAATGTTTTTCTTAAGTGCTAATTATTTTGAAAGGAAAAAAAAAGATTCGTACATGCATCTATAAAAAAAATTAATTAAAGCAATCATCATTAATCCTTATTTTTTTACAAGCACAAAAAAAGCTTAAAAGATCTTTCTGAAATAATTGATGCATTTAAAACCAGAATCCTTTCCCATTTTCACCGAAATTGTCAAACTTATATGAAATCCTCATTTAAGATTTAAAAAAAAAATTTTTAAAGAAAATAAAATTATATAAATATTCAAAAATTCTGAAAAACTGAATTAATTGATAAAAAATCTACAATGTTAATTAATCTAACCTAAAATTTTAGAAAATGCACTTTTTTTTATCTCTTTCCTTACATTGCAGATCTCAGCGTAGCAAATAATGAACAAAAAATCATTTTTAATCATCTGAATAAAATTCCAAACACAAGAAAAAAGAATAACAATGTATTAAAATTAAAATAGAAAGTATAAATTGCATTTAAAAATAATCTCTGAAAAAGGAGAGAAATTAAAGACATAGATTTCTAAAAATTTTGTCTGAGCCTGAAATAAATTGGATAGCATTATCACTTGCTACTTTTATATTTCTTCATTTCAAAATTATAATCATTTCGCCTTGACAATCCAATGCTCAAAAGCTGTCATGACAAAGAAAAAATAATCTCAAATTTAGTGAATTTTCTCTGAAAGAAAGTGTGAAGAGAAATTCTGATAAGCATTTAAAAATCTCAAAAAATATATTTGCACTAAAAATAAAAATGGCTATAATCTCCACTTGCAAGGTGTGTTTAAAGGAGCTTAAAAGACTTTATATACTTCAAAGAGAATAAACTTTTTTTCATTGAAGAGGCAATAATTTAATCGAATATACCAAAAAGAAAAACATGAAAGGTGTTTGATTATTCTTTTGAACTGATGCAAGAAGGAAAAAAAAAAATGAAAACTGATTATTTCTTACTACGCGCTTTCATTTAAATCTTGATACAAGTCAAAAAGATCGGCAAAGCTTTAAGATATTTAATATTATTCCAACGTTTGCTTTTATGCTTAAAAAATTTAATTCGGAACTTATTTAAAAATAAATTGTTTCTAGAGTATTTTTTTAATTTTCATTTATTCATACGAATCTTGTTTTTCTTAAAGCTTAAGTTTCCTTCAGTAGAAGTATATATAGTAGAATTTGTGCATTATACAGGGCGTACATAAATGAATATTCCTTCTTAGTAAAGGTATTAAACGGAAGCAAAATAATGCGAACTATTTAAATATAAAGCATAGTTATAATAATTGAAAGCAATAGTTGAAATATAAAGCATAGTTATAATAATTGAAAGCAATAGTTGAAATATAAAGTAATAGTTAAAAGTTTAAATTATTATATGTATCTAATGTGACCTTCCCCCCCCCAAGAAATATGAAAGGTATTATTGAGAGAGTAAGATAAATCTAATTTTCAAACATGCTTGGTATGATGCTCTGAAAAGTTACTTTAAGCTCATCAACGTCAATTGACAGCAGTGGAGCGACATACCTGTTCTTATTGAAAACTTATTATTGTGCGTTGAATTTAAACTTTCAATTGTCATTTTTGGTTTTTGATGAGTAATAAAAATGTACTTTGTTTTGTGTACCTCAAAGTTGGAATATTCATTTAACTACTCTCTGTATTTCTTTTCAGTGACTTTTTTAGAAGTTCCATAAAAATTCATTTAAAGATGATTTAAAATAAATAATCTTGTATTGAAACGTTTTTTTTTTTCATTACTGATTAAGGGGGTTCACTTCATATTCACTTTTACTCGCTAACCCCGATGCTGTTCTTGAATCGTACATGCCCACAGATTATTAGGGTTTCCTGAACAATTGATTTCTTCCCTATATCGAAATATTGAATCATTATTTCACATTTTTCCACCAATTTAGTGACTTGCTTTTCAAATTGACAGATTCTCGTTGGGTTTTCTTTGCATTTTCTCTTCATTGAATATTTTTGGACGCCCCCATTGCTATTTTAAAAAAACAGTGTAGGATTAACAAGTTTATTGCTTAAGAATTCAGACGATTTCTAGCTGACAGTTATACTTTTTACCGAAAATGATAAACACACCGGGAATCTATTCATTAGCGCTGCAACAAACATGTGTCTAAAAGTAGAATAAAAAAAAGGTTTTAAAAGCAATTGTTGTTAATTTGATGTTAATTAAAGCTTTTTCTTGTCTTTTTCGTCACCATTTCACCATCAAAGGCAATACAAATACTTACGTCATAACAATATTTTTCATTAAATATCTCAAACAATACTGGCAAAACAAACTTCAAATGTGTTACGTCACAAAGTAAATAATACGAACACCAGTCACAAAGTAAATAAAACGAAACGTTTACATGAAATTTTTTTATATAATAGGAAAATAAATTATATAAATAATAAGATGATATAAAATAAATCAGAAATACTTCCTGAAAAACAACTTCTTTTCTACAAGAATACATAGTTACGAATTCTCTTATTTACAGAAAGAATAAAACAGATTCATTTAAGCAATTAGTTGTTTGATTATCTTTATTACAGGTTTGCATCAAGTATGACTTAATCCATGTTCGGAAAAGGATCTTATTTTAATTAATATCCTCATATTAATTAATGAAACAAAAGGTTTTAATGCATTGAAATTTTTTTCTAAAACAACAGGAAATTTTTGTTGAAAATAGTTTGAAGAACAAGTTCATCTACCTGCGCATTTCTTTTAATTAAAGAATTTCTAACAAAATTTTATTCAATTATATAGAAATTATTTTCATATGTTAGGTAGATTTAGACAACCGTTAGATAAAAATTTTATTAAAAAATATTTGAAAAAGAAGATAAGAGATTTGTGTATTGTCGGGAAAAATTAATTTCTCATCTTCAAATGATTTGAAAAACTAGAGAAACAGTTTTTTGTTTCCCAATCAGAATCGCCATTTTGATTTTTGTTTTCCTTATTGTCGGTACAGATGCTGTCCCAGTAGATATTTTTACTTTTATTAAATGATAAGAGACAAAAAGGATTTATCTCTCAGTTCGAAACTTTTATATTGGATTTCTGATCATGTTGTGACGATATTAACCTTTATCCTATCTCAATGCGATGAATAAGCTTATAGCTATTGAAGAATAAGAAATCCCGTTGATGCTGAAAAATTCTTTAAATCTCATATTCCGGTAACTTGATAATGGGGGAAGAATATTGCCATTTTTTTTTTCACTAGAATTTCCCTTTTAAGAGAAAATTTTGAAACTCACAATGCATATTTTTATTTTTGTTCCTTGTCCCAAAGATGGTTAGTAGCAAAATTAACTGCCGCATTCTGAACTTGAAATATTGAAATATATGAATTCAACTTACAGCAATATGTTTTGAAAAGGGTTTCCTTTTAGGTAGCAGGAATACAGAAATAGTAGTATACAGTATAGTAGCTAGTAGGTATACAGAAATAATGAGGGCTTGACTATTCCCTACCGATGACGGGTCATGCCTTGTATGGAAGGGGTTGTACAAGGACGGTGATGGTCCAGAGAATTCAAAAACAGTTCCTACAATGCAATCTTGGAGTTACGGGTTTTCAGATTTTACTGTGTGCTTCAGGTCAAGTTGGAATAATCGATTATGAAACTAATAATCCCAATATTCTATATTTTCATTGGGCATTATGGCTTTTACTCTAGATGGTTTATTTGCGACTGTCTTAAAGTATTAAAAAATTCTTAATATTTTTCTGTTACTAAACATTCCGCCAGTACCAAACATTGAACTTTGTGTGTATGGCTTGAGCTATAATATGAAGGGAAAGAGTCTCAGTGAAGACATTTAAAACATTTATGGGTGAAATACTACAATATCGTATGATTTTAAATACGAATATTCTTCGGATGCTGTAGAGCTGCTTAATTGATTGTCTGTGAAGATCTTGGCGCAGATGCCAGAGCCATAAAGTAGAAGTTTTTCAATTATTGTCGAATACCAATGTTTGATTATTTGTTTATAAAGGCTAGAGTGGGTTTAAAGTAAAATGTTAAATTACATACTAGTTTTTATTAAAAGCTTCGAATCTGTGAAATCTTGTTAAGTTCGTCATCAGACAAAATATCTCAGTATTTTAATACGATTTTATTTTCATACCTTTATTTACAATGCTAAAAATGTAATTGAACGGTAACATAGTTCATTTAATACTTTATTATGAAAAATGGTATTTGAATTTTTAGTTATATATGATCTTTCATCTTTTACCAATCATTTTTACTTTATCTATATAAATTTCATCTGAAGTTGTAGAAAAAATCTATTCATTATTTTGCAAATATGCTTGTTGGAGTTTTGCATAGAGCACTTTGGATTCCAAGAATTGAAAAAATGTAGGAGTAAAGATATTTCCCTAAAAGACCCTGGGATTACTCTTATTCAATTTCATCAAAAGACTTCATATATATTTTAATAGTTAGTTACAATTAATTTTTATCCTCCTTTTCCAGTGCTAACGTCGACGCCCGAGCCTCAGTGTACTCTCATGGAGCTACATCGGTGCCTCCAGTCCTTGCAGACTCAGAGCAATGATCTGGCCTTTGCCGCCACTCGATATGAACTACTCACTCTCTGCAGGTAACAGATACAATGAACTATAATGTTTATTTACATAAGATTTATTGCAACCAAATTTTCCGAACATAATAAAATTCGATAGCAGAATTTTGATTAAAAAAATTCGCTTTTATAAGTGAATTATTTCCACTTAAAACATATTTAAGGTGAACGTCTATTAAGGAATTATTTTCACTTGAAACATCTTTAAGGTGAACGTCTATTAATGAATTATTTTAACTTGAAACATCTTTAAAATGAACGCCTATAAGTAAATTATTTTCACTTAAAAAGGTCTATATTCGCTTTAATGTCTTCACATTGTTGTAATGATAAAAAAATCGATCTCGCTTTAAAAAAAATTTCATGACATTTTACCTCCAAGAAGACGGCAAACTATGTAATTATGTCTGTGAATTTGTAAATTTGCTTATATGTGTGTGAATAATGGCTAAAACTGAATGACAAGTTAAATGGATTCAATTTTCAATGATAGTATTACAGCTAAATTGCTATGTGTATCAAAATTTTAGTAAACTCGGGAGGCAGAATAAGAAACATTTCAAGATTAAGCACAAGTGATTCTTCATTTTTACATCAAATTGCGTAAAAGCATTCAACAATAATATTTTAATATGATGTACGTTAAATAGAAGTATTATATTTTTAACTAAAGATTTTCTTTACCTGCGCCTTCGCTCGCCTCCATGTAAAATGTTACATGTATTTTAGCTGTTGTGCTTAATTATGCACATTCATACTCCAGCTATCTAAAATGTTAAATACATGAATTATTTACGATTATAATAATGAAAAATGTTTTGTTAAGATTTTAGTGTCCATTTTTTCTCGCCAATTACGATATAATCGCACCAGCCTTTTTAAAACTCGCCAAACTCCGCCAGCGTATTTGGTTACAAGATATCGTAACTAATTGCACTAGGGTTGCAAGAAAAATTGTCAAGACTAGATTTGGTAAAAACAAGCTCTCTTCAAAAAGTCAACATTGAACTACCAAAAAACTTGGAATGCCAAGCCAAACTAAAAGAACAAAGGTTTTAAAATAAATGGAATTAGGACAAAATATATTTTGGTGTTACCATTGGCATCATCGAATAAATAATTTTTTGAATTTTGTTATTAGTAAAAGCATTTTTCTCAGAATAAATGCTTCTATAATTATTACTGAATAATCGATATGATAATTTTTAAAATTTTAAAGGTATTATGGGAAGATAAAATTTGTTTTTGAGTGTGTCAGCCCTTTTTGTGAGAGTTTTATAATTTATTTTCTAACACCTTTCCAAAATTATTTCTGACTATACAATAATTGAAATTTGAACCTGAAATGGCTTTTAAAATGGTTTAATGGCTATTTTTGTGAAATAAGGTCCTTGTCAACATGAATCAATTTAACTAATAAATCATATCACGAGTCTGCGATTCAATAAAAACGACACCATTTATGATGCTTTTTTATGAATGGAATTACTTTGAGATAGATTTCTTTTGTTTTGGAAGATTCTTAATATTTTTATAATGATGCGAAACAAATATTTGCATCAAAATGTAAAATTTGATCAAATTTGTTAAAAGTATTTGTGCCAGTAGCAAGTATTTCAAGATATAGCTGTAAATCTGTATAAGAAAACAAAATGGATTTCGAGGTCTTATATGTTGAGAAGGAAGTGAAACACACTACTAAAACTGAACAATTCTTAACAATAATTAGTAGAATAAAGATCTAAAAATTATCGAATAAAAGATCTAAAAATAATCAACTATACAATAAATGTAAACAATTTTGGTGAAAAAGCTTGATATGAGAATATATTTTCAAAAATTTCGGATGAACACTGGTATATAGAAGCATTTTGATACCTCTCAAGTCGATCAAATAAAAATTGAATGTTCTTCGAAATAATGAATTATTATTTGACAACAGCATTACGTATTAAAAGTATGAAGAAATCTTTAATTGATTGAATAAAGCTCGTGATTCTGAAATAATTAACATTAGTAAAAATGCAAGTTCAATACGTTACCACCCAGACATGCTAATACATATTTAGATATCACGAATTAAATACTCAAATTATTAATACATATCTTAAATTTAAATATACCAATAATTTACGGAACAAAACATCAAAATCCAAAGAATTTACAAAGAACTATGACCATTACTCAACACAACTTAGCTCACTGGTGAAGAACTAAGCGAGTTCGAAATGTCTTAATAAAGCTCACAACTATTGATGTTACCCAAGAACTTACTATCAGAATTTTTTGACGATGCTTATCTCAAAACATTTTCGTACACACTCACATTTCTCCTCCCCAAAGAACCATAAAGACCCTACGAAAAATATCGATATAAATACTTAAGAAGGAAAAAATAAGCGCTTTTGGTATTTTAAAAAATCTCGATGTCGAATGTTTTGGTAACTCGCGAATGAACAACCACGGCATACTTCTTTTACTACCTGATAGGGGCTGCTTGCCTCATATTAGAGGCGGCTGATGCACGCTTATCTGCGGCAAAGTATTACCGCAACAACCCCCGAGGAAGGTCATTTACAGCAAAAGCTGCCCTTCATGAATAACAAAGGAGATCTGCACGGGTAATCCAGAAGTTAGCAAGGAGATAGATGAGAAAAAAAAGAAGAAAAAAAATGAGAAAGAGTTTGTATCTCTTTGCAGTAGGTGATTTAGAAAGCATTGCAGTTTTTTCTACTTGAAAAAAAATGCATTCCACATTCATATTAGAATACAAAATGCAAGTAAAAGGTAAATGGTAAAGCAACCCTTGGATTTAATAGCTAGATATTTATTCTGAAAAATAAAGTGGCTCATAAAATAAATGTTTATAGTATAATCTATGGAATGTGTGCTTTTATGACTTTAACATATCTCACCATATATTTGGTGTAGTTTAATCATAAATGGTTCTTGCGCCAATAAACTTTATCAAACCTTTAACACATGTTACAAAATAAAAATTCAGTATTTGGTTAAACCGAAGTATGCATAAAGGCTTTCTTAAAGCCATTTATCGCGTTTTAGCATGAAATAGAACTAGTAAAATTAAATAATAACTTAATTACATATGGTAAAACGTTTATTATTTCAATATATTCGATCATTCTGAATTGATTTTCAAAAACAGTTTGCCTTCAGATTAACAGATATGAAATTTAATTCAATAAAAATTATTAATTCCTGATAAAAATACATTTGTACCTTATATGTTTTAAACAATTTTTCATTGTTTTTTAATATGTTAAATTAAGACCTATTTTGAAGCTCTTATAATCAATTTATAGCACCAAAATTAAACAGAATATTTTCTAGGAATTCAATTTTATCTTTTACTTATCAAAATAAGGATGTCCCATTACTGATCATAATTAACTGTTTTGGTTATATGAAGGTACCAAATCTTAAAATTTCCAAAACGGGCCAATTTTCTTAGGAAAATATTAGGCGTTTGATAACTATTTTCAACCATTCTTAATTAATCTCGCTGCATGAAATTATCAATAAAATTAAGAAAGGGATGAATGAAGCGATTTTTCAAGACTCTATTGAAATGAAACAAGAAATTTCAATAATTCTCACTAAATATCTTTTATTTACTAAAACATTTCTATTTTATTTGAATATGTCCTGT
The DNA here is from genome assembly GCF_947563725.1 of Argiope bruennichi. Lineage (NCBI taxonomy): Eukaryota > Metazoa > Arthropoda > Arachnida > Araneae > Araneidae > Argiope > Argiope bruennichi. The sequence goes on along the minus strand of NC_079158.1, from coordinate 27,743,509 downwards.
TCAAACGTAAATAAATGACGAGGCCTAATAAACGATGACCTTCATTCAAATTTCTACATTACATGCATTTCGAAAGCATTTTGACTCTGATGGATCTAACGTGGCTTAATTCCACTTATAATGCGGATTCATGAGAAGCATTAAACCTGCATTACTAGAGTTAAGATACTGCCGTCAGATAATCTGCATTTCTGGCCGAAAATCTTTAGAAAAATATAACTTAGACATAATTTTTTAAAATTATAACAAAAATTTTTGTTATTTATATAATCGGTGAATGTTACCAGAATTAACTTCTCCTTACAGCACACTGAAAGAGAGCGTTTCCTGTGTGGACAACCACATGAAACACTGCTTTACTGTCACGCAGAGAAAAGTGTTCAACCACGTGGTTGCTGGGGCCAGACAAGTGTTACTGGAACTGTGCGTACCAGGCGCCATCCAGGAAGGTAACCTCTTTTGAATGTTTGATTTTCTAACAAGATAATACCACTTTAACATTTATGAAAATTTAATCCGTGTAATTAAGAGATATCTTATAATTGGCCTGGACATTATGTCTTAAATTGTATCATTATAAAGCAGTAGAATACAAATATTACAATCATGGTCACAATGTTGTGGTAAATAAATAAAATTATTTACCAAAACAATTTTTTTAAATTAATTAAACGATTATTAATAAAGAAATTATTAAAAGCTTGTTGGAGTAAAGCAAAAAATTACAATTTCTCTAGAAAATTTATTCCGTAGTTTTGATTATCTTTATTAGCATTGCCTGTATTTTTATTTTCACAAAAATAGCATATATCTTTGACAGCATATTAAGAACAACTCTTCATTTAAAAAAAGATTGATCATATGAAAATTTACCTTCAAATTTTGATTTTACGGAAGTATCTGCTTTCAATAACTTTTAGAATGATTCCAATGCTTTTTATAAAGCTTTAATTTAAGCACGGTTTCAGAGCTAGAATTAAGTTGCATGATTTGTATTCTTCTTAATTTTCCGAATAAGGATGTTTCATTTTTTTTTGGGGGGGGTTGTAATCAGGACATCGAGAATGGCAGCTGAATACTTGAATGACTTGAGAGCGTGCTTTTATTAAAATTGAAAAATAAAAGGAAATTTAGATAAACATTTGTTGGATGTTAAATATGAAGTTTCAGTCTGTGTAATTTCTCCTGGAACATTACGTCACGTTTCAAAGCCCATACAAATGTTAAAAAAAATGAACTTTTTTGATCAGTTTCGATTATATTTTGAATAGTTAAAAACGAACTACATTTATTTGATTTTCCACTGCCAAACATTTTCTTTTCCAATACACAGAATCTCTTCAAGAATTTCATTTAATATCAACATTGCAAGAGAATAAATAAAAGAAAATAAATATCGATTTATTTCATACAGCTTTGACATTCCCATTAAAACTCTTTACAATATCATTTTCAGCTTGTTACTGGATAAATTAAAATTTAACAAGCTATTGTAGTTTGGCCTTTTGTTATACTTCTCTTTATGACAAATGAATATAGTATTTTTGAGAAGAATTGGTATTATTTTTCCAGCCAATCTTATCACGGTACGACCGGAGTTTAACCCCCTGCTTGGAGTAATTTTCAAAAATCGCCAACTCCTGAACAACAGTCTTGCTCCGTGTTTTGCGAAATGTTCAAAAGCAAGGGAGCAGATGTCCAATCATAACGCATATTAAAGGCGAAAGAAAATAGGTTTGCAAGTCAGGAAGTTGCCAGTTTTGGCGCGTTATCGCAACTTGGCGAAGAAGGGGGTTCAACTTCGGTTCAACCTCTTATCACATTGACTCTCTTAACATATTTTTGATGACATCAAAATATATTTCCAATGACAAATTGCTGCATTTTAGTTTGTATCATTTTCCTATTTCTTAAAATACTATTTTTTCGCTAAAGTAGTTCATTTAGTTCAGCACATCACATTAATTTTCTGTTGGTTTGAAAAATATTATTGCCCACTTTGTTTGGTTTTTAAAAGCTTACAAGAAAAACTTTGTGCAAATGTTAATACATACTTAATGCGATTTTATTACAACACAAAAGGCATAGCTGCCTTGTGTTTAGCTAATAGCCATTTATGTAATGTACGAATATCCTGGGTATTTTATAAGCCATATATTCAGTCATTATTAAAATTAGTCATATATAACATTGTAGCAACAAGTACAGGGAAAGGAGATTGTCGCACTACATTTTAACAACAAAAAGGCCAAAAATATCATGATTTTGTAACATAATGAAACAGTAATAAGCAAATTTTGTTGAAAAGTGTGAATGTGTTACGGAACAGTTATTAAAAATCAAATTACATAATAAGAATAGTTTTTAATTAGATAGAGTAACAGTGTCACAAAATCTTAACTTTAGAATTGTTCCCAAAGGCATACTTAATAGTTATTAAAAACCACACTATACCGCATTTAATTACCACAGCATACTTAACGACTTGCATAATTTCTTCCAGTTAACTTTAAATGTTTATTAATTTGTTCCACGTAATATAATATTTATTTTCTGTACTGTAAAAATCTTTTTATTTTGCCAAAATATTCTATAATTATTGAACTTATAAGATATTCTGAATTTGCAACTAGATAAAGTATTTCATTAACTGCAACTGCAGAATAGCTTTAGAACTTCGATAACCACATATTTTGATCTTTTAAAACTTAGAACGAAAGTGAAAGAATGCAAACTGTTTTTCATTCAGGAGTTTTAAAGCTTTGAGATAAAATTAATAGTTTTAGAATGTTAAAAAAACATTTCCCCGCATAAAGTTGAGAGTAAAACGTCTGCTATGTGCTCTTTCAGCGTATCTGAAGCACGCCCCTTGCTTCAAAAACGTCTCCCTAGCCGAAGATAAATGCGCACCCAAGTACAGGTACCTCATGGAACTGTCGGAGAACGTCAATCAGCGGCAAAATGTGGACGATGGACTTCGGGAATCGTGCTGGTAAGTGGCTTTGAAAATCCCTCAAAGGCCTCCCCCCGCTCAGTCAGCAAGATGCCTGCCCCTAACACGATTTATCACGGTGCCAGTGGAAGGAACGTCCGTCAGCTGCTGTGTTAGGCCTTAAAGGATGCTAAAAGAAAGAAGGGTAAAGAACAAAAAGTGGTCTGCATAGAATTTAGATCGAGCGCTTGATCCGCCATGGAATGCTAAGAGAAATAAAGGAAGATAAGTTGTGTACCGGCTGTCGACCGTGAAAGTCCAAAGGATAATCTATGTTATTTATAAAGGCTTAGACCATTCCATATACATGGTACATGGAAAAGCTAAGATATTGGAGGTTTTAATGAAAAACAGAGAATAAAGTGCAATTGCTTTTTACAGTCGCTCATACATTATAGATTACGAATATGAAAAATCACCATCTTCATGTTTTATAACACATACACCGTTAGTAATTGAATTTAAGGTGCTCTAAGTGACAATGTTAATAATGTCTGGTATAAATAAAATAGAAACAGTATCAGTAATTTTATTAGTACCTATATTAATGAATATCATATAAAAGTTAAACATCACTTAAGATGCCACTACTATTCTGATTAGGTTGCACTAGAAGTCTTACCTCAAGGTAAGAGTGGCTATTGTATATGGAATCAACCATACATAATATCAAAATTTGAAAGGGAGCTACATTATCTTTTGTGATGAATTATGTGTCCAAATTTAAATTTAGCACCTTATGATTGGGTGATAAGCTAAAAGCAATGTTCACTTATTCTACCTCTTGTAAAATAACAGCTTATACTTTTCCATAACATAAATGTGCATAATATGTATGGCCTTAATTTATTAAAAAAATGGACTATAATACATTTATCAAGTAAATAAAAAATGGAAAATTTAAATCCATCAATATATAGCATTTTTTGATGTTGTTATTGTTGGTAAAGAAAGTAATTGGGTTGGCCATTTTGAATAACATTTTATCAGTAACAGAAATAAGAAGGCAAAAGTTTATTTAGACACTACTTCTGGTTTTAATTTATTAAAATTTTGAAAAGACAAACTATTTCTTACATTAAGTACTACGTTCTATTACAAAATTTCTTATTTGAAATGCAATTATATTTTTCTTTAAAAGTCGTCTAAAATAGCCAAATGATCACTCAGTCTTCCGAATATTCTTCATTTTTCTTATGCTTGTCATAGCTATCTTAATTCTTTGGGTCCCCATTTTCTTTCATTAATTTGACCCCTGCAATATACATTATGATGACCCCTTTTTTAATATATAAAGGAATTGGTTTCACATTCCATTGGATATATTTCCCAATATTTTTATTATGCGAGCATGTTCAGACAATATACCCTTTTAAATTTTTATTTTAGTAATTTTATTAAAATATATTTGTTTCCATTTATTTATTTCCGTAACAAGTATGCCATGAAAGAATAATCAAAATGCAGATTTTTTTTTTAAAAAAATCACTCGTGAATATTTATTAATGACGCCTTACATGTAAACAAAAACTCTTAATTATGATGATAAAAAAAAGAGTAAAATAATAATCTTGAAAAAATAGGAAATTTAAAAATTTTAGTTTGCTGAAATCATAAGGAATATGATTGAACAAATTAAATAAGTAATTTATCAATAAGTTATATTATATATATATATATATATATATATATATATATATATATATATATATATATATATATATATATTAAATTAATCAAATTTTCATTTACTTCAAAAGGATTGTAATAATTCTATGTAAAATATACATTATGGTCCTGCCTAATCGAAAATTCGCCATTGTTTCTTTGTAGTCGAATACTTCTCTGACTTTCATTTATTGGTAATATTCTGCATTTTATTAATAGTTTGTGATTCAGATATAAAACTTAGTGGAATGTCATTTTATTCCAGAAAAAGATTACTTTCTTCAAATTAATTTTCTATAATGATCAAAGAGATTAACCTTTTATTTTCAGTGCATTCGGAGAATTCGTGACTTGCAAATACCTCCATGTGAGTCAGGATTGCGGGCACGATGCAGCTCTCTTTCTTCAACAACACCTGGACCGCATTTCAAGTCCGCTAATCCACGAGCACTGTGCCCACTACACGTACGCGACGGACGCATGCTCACCCACCTCTACAACATCACCACTTCATCATCATTCCGCATCGCTTTTCATTTTCTTCCTAACGTGGATACTTGCCCACCGGATCACGTGCCTCGACAGCTTCCCACAGATGCTCACGTGAGGCTGACACCAACACATATCTATTATGTATAGTGTTGGCTGTAAAAGAGAGATAAATAGATACAGGAGTTTCAAAACTCATTTGAAACACTATTCTTTTTGGAATGATAGATATACAGGAAAAAAAAAAGAAATTAAATTGGACATTTAATGTAACTGTTGAGATTTAAGGAAGAAATATAGATCAATCACCACGGTTTAAAATGTTTTCATTAATTTGAATGCAATTATTTCATTGGAAAAATATAAAGCACATTTGCATCTATATTATTTGATTGTACAATAAAATATATCATTTCAACCTTTATCTGGTTATGTATTCTTGTTCTTACGTAACAAATTATTTTATTAAATGCATTATTAGGATATTCATTCAAAATGTTCACTAAGAATGGCTTAATAATTAATTTATAAATCATTAGAGATAGGCATGTATACTTCTAATTGCCTTTTGCTGTAAAAGATTTATAACTTTGTTTTATATTGTGTGGCTAAATTTCTGTATTGTTGAAAAAATGCGTTGTCTCTGACCTTAATTGTCATATTTAACAAAACATTCTTGACAGTTTAACATTTTACACTGAATTAGTTCCATTCTTCTTCTACTCAAAATGATTTAGGCATGAAGTTTCCATTAATTCCTAATTCTAGAGGAATCTCAAAACTGATTAGTAGATTCTACTTGAGACAACCATTAATAGTTTAAAATCGTTCAAAATAGTGACATTCAAAAGAATAATATATTGGTTTGTTTTAGATACAAAAAGGTGGAACACATTTTGTTTGAAATATTAAAGTATCAAGAATATTTTACTAGAAACTAATAATGGGGGATGGAACTGCATATTATTTTAGACAACATTTTTTTTTTCATTTCAAAATCGTTCGAACTCCAAAACTTTTTTTTGCCAACTAGGAAAATTGAAATATATATTATATATGAGTTTCGATACCTCCCCTCCCTATTTCTTCTGTGTGTTTCTTCCTGCGATAACTTCTTACGACCCTGCCCTTTATTGGTCACACAAGAGAATCGTATACATGACGGACATTCGTGCCAAGTTGTAACTTTTTGTTGGCAATAAGTCGCCAAATGGGAAACCAAGTGTTCTTTTTTTCATTTTCCAATAACTCTAAAAGTAAAAAAGATGTCGCCAGTTTTCTGTGGCCAATTTGTTTTTCAAAATCGAAACCAAAATAACATCAGGTTCACACATGATAAAAAAAAATGGATCTTTGTGTTCGTAAGTCGCAACAAATTATATGAAAAAATAAACGAAATGTTAATTTGCAAGAATGAAATCCAAAATATTGTTTTGAAAATAAAGGCAATTTACCTAAATTTAAATTTCAAATGTTGTGATTTTTTTTTTATTGAGTTTCTTACTTTTAAGAAATATCGAAGTGTCTCTCACATATTTTGACTATATACTGCAATGGGCAGAAAAAATACATAACAATTGGGAAAGTAAAATTTAGTATACTTTGGTGAAAAAAGATTTAAATAAAAAGGTGAAAAAAGATTAAGTTTGGAGGGAAAAAAAATTAAGCTTGGCGGAAAAGGATTTTTCAGCAGATTTATGGATTACAATTGTAAAAAAAAAAAAAAAAAAAAAAAAAAATACAACCTGCAGTATCCAGAAATTCAGAAATGAAAGAAATCGTTCGTTTTGCCATAAATTTGATAAAATTTGGCCTCTGACTAAATTTAATAAAATTGGACCATCTATTTTCAGTTTCAATAAAACCTGAAGGGAAAAACTCAAATTGCCCAACCGTATCTTTTAAAAGTTAAGAATATGGAAAGGATAAAGCAAGGCATGAATTTGAAAACCAAACTATCGAAATACTGGGGAATAAAGATATTCGACCATTTTCAATTCTCAATAGATATGAAACTATAGTTACTTACAATGCAATAAAAATAGTGAAAAAAAACATGAAAGATATTAGATGCAACATTATTGCATGATCAAAATTAAAAACATTACCCTGGAAAATATCGGAGGACCAATATAAAAACTAACTTTGAACCAAAGAAAAATCATCTGTGTTGTAAAGTTACATCGGAAATTTCATAAAACTGTCAAAAAACATTAACAAAGAATATGTTATGTTCAGAATTGCCGTAAGAAAAAAAATTCAACTTATATTTTGTTTAAAAGCCAATGAAAGGCAATGCACAAATAATTTTCTCAAAAATTAGGCATAAATGCATTAAAAAACTTTTAAAAGGATGCAAATAAATATTTTTTGCTCAATATGAAATTTTTTTTACCATTTTTCATGCAATAAATGTTTTTAAAAATTGGTGGATTATTAAAAAATAATCAATAAAAGAATAGTTGTAGATGTACCACCTATGAACGACGAAGAAATAAAACAATTTCTTCCAAATTTCTGCTTTTTTATAGGACAGAAATTATCCCGAACATATACAGCATAAAATGAAGTTTATTGCATAGTTTGAATGAATTTTATTGCAATATTATTTATATGTTAAACATAATTTCAAAGAGTTTTACTGTTTTAAATATTTTGATAGTTAGCTAGGTTAGACATTAACAACAGAACAAAATTATGGCAAAAATATTAAAAAATGTATTTTACTAGTGTAAATAATTGCGATTGATACAGCGTCCTTTTTTTTTTTTTAAAAAAATATTTTCCAAAATATAATAATGGTATATATTAAAGCGAGATCATGACAATTTTAATATAAATATAATTTTTTTAATTCGTTTTAAATTAGAATGAAATGTTTTTCCAAAAATATATAATTATGCATTTTAAAAAATATAGGCAAGATATATATTTATGTTTTAATAATAATAAATACAACAAAATTTTAAGGCTTTAATGAATTAGGAAATATATTTTCTTTCTAACAAGAGCAAGTTTTTTCTAATAAGAGTTTAAATAATCTCTAATGCATCTTTCTGAATTAATCATCCGGGAGCTACATGGCATTTAACTTAAAACTTTAAAAATCTAAAATTAATTACATGCAAACTATCGTCTGTAATAAAAAAATGTTCCAATGAATAATTTGATTTTTCTAGCTTAATTCTTTCTAATGAAATTCATCTGACTAATCAAATGCAAAAGCATCTCTTAAGATAAAGTGAAGATTTTGCAACCTATAGAAAAATATTTCATTATTGCTATGAGTTTCTTTTTGTGAACTAAAAGACTTGCTCTATTATTCAAATCCTTAGGGTGGAAAGAAAATCTTCAGTGCTAGTAAGTTTGAAAACTTTTTCAAAAATTTGGAGGAATTTTTAACTATATTATATTATATAATTTGCATTTGTATTTATGACACCAAATCATATTATAAACTAAATTTAATGTATCTAAACTATCACTACTTTTGATGGTTTAAATAAACCATCAGAAACTTTATTTAATTAATCATTTTATAGATTTAAAAGAATATATATATTCTTATAGTTTTGAATTACAAACTCAAATACACTTAAAAAAGATCGAAAAAATATACATTGAAATATCTTTTACAATATATGTTGAAGTATAAAATAATTTAAAAATTATTAATTTGCATCTCTTCTTTTGAACAAAAGTGTTTTGGGGATCTGTCATATAGATGAGTAAAATAACGTACAGAAAAATTATAAAATATTCTTATCTTTGAAAAGTGCATATTTTTTTAATGAAAAAAATGAAAAAAAAATTATTCCAGAGATGCAAAATATTTTAAGAAGTAGAAAAATGAGATAAGTTTCCTTTAGTTTTAATCATTAATACAAATAAAATCTTAAAAGAAATACAGAAAATTTTAAATACTAAGGATATTGATACTCTGTATAGCCTATAGATTTAATCAATAATTGTGGGAGCTAATGTTATATAATTTTATTATAACTAAATGTTATAGGATTTTATTATGAAAACAAAAGCACATAAGCAAAAAGTTCCATTTCTCTTACCCTTAATATACCGTATGCCTATAGATGTATTTAATTATTAAAGGAAAAAAAAACATTTTTCACATCTGCTTAAAAATAAAGCTTCATATTTGAAATCCTTTGTACCAGCTTTGAACGCTACGTTCTGGCATGCATTCAAAGAAAAAGAAACGAAGCTCGAAATACTAGGAAAAATTAAAGAAATATGAAAGCATCATTAAAAACTCAACAAGATAACTTTTTTTTAATATTTCTTTTATAATCATACACCCAAAGACACAAATAATTTCCAGAGAAACGAAAATTTAAACTCAATTTTATATGTTTTAAAATATATTACATTATTTGCATTTAGCTCTAAAATCCAAACTTACAGATAAAGTGAAACGAAGGGAAAATTCCTAAGCAGAACGATCTTGCCGAGAATTTATAAATTGCAAGATGGTAAAAAATTAAAACACCCCCTACTCTGAGCTGTCTATACAGCGAACTACAGTGTAACGGCTCCAAAATTGTTGAACATTCAAGACATGAAGCGACAGTTTATGCGGAAAATAAAAATTAGTTCCACAAACACCGATAGATGGCGCTGTACAACAGAAAACATGCTTAAAAGGCAATCGCGAAAAAAATGTGGCATGGAATTTTTTCTTTCGAAATTCTATTGCTGATATGACAACAAAAAAGGTGAAGAAACAAACTGTCATTGTAAATACAATTTTGCACTGTAAGCACAAAAATTTGCATAAAACCGTGGCTTGCTGTTACTGTCCTAGGCATAAAAGGTATAAAGTTGGAAAAATGCCATTCTTATCAGCGATGGCTTTGCACTTTGTTTGTGAAGTTGCTTTATGAAAACAAAGGAAATGCTATAGCTGTACTTCAAAAATTTCGTTGACTTGAGAATTTACGCTAAGGAGAAGAAGGTACCAAAGCATGCTCGAAAATTCTGTTGTACCCCAAATGCAACAGCACCAATGTATTGATACAATTACCTTCATGGAAGATGAAGCGCCTTCGTACATTGTACTCCGTGTACAGCAGTTTCTTCGGCAACATTTTACTAATGATAGAGTAAATTTTGAATTAAAATTTTTAGCCGAGACATTATTTGACTGCAAATTTGCGAAACATTACCACAATAAAATGTAGCATGTTATCTAGGCAAGGATCTTAGATCCATATAAAATTATGGACATATTAAATTGAAGAATATAGTGCTGTTTATCTTTGTCTATGTTAACACAATTAATATAAATCAAAATCAGCGAAATGAATTAAATATTCTGTCCGTTCTTTACATGCAACGTGAAGCTATGCATTAAATATAGTTTTCACTCAATCTATATTATGAAAGCAAATCCTGAGAAATATTGTGGTATTTGTTCATTGACAGTATTGGGAAAGGAATGACCACTTCATTCTTTTTGATTGTTTCTTGCTATAAGAAACTGATTAATTTTTATGAGTTAAGCAGACATAGAACGTTCTATTGTAGTTCAGCATTTATGTAATGTTATTCTAAATTAATAATTTAAAGCAGATTTCTATAAAAAGAAACAAAATTCAATCACTGATACAAGAATTAATCAAACCAATGAAATAAAGATGTCCAGACAAACAAGCCATATCTTATTAGAATTAGATCTCAGTTAATTAGATACAACTAATCACTTAATTAAATTAGTGAATGAATTTGAATATAGATTGATTACATTTACAATGGAAAACACGAACTTCGTTAAAAAAGTAAAACTAATTAAGAGATCTACACATACAGTCTTATTAATTAAAAGTAATTACCTTAAATTAGGAAGCGTTTGCAGTAGTACATTTAATGTTTTTGTTTCTCGTTGCAATTCTTCCTTTTCTATCCAACTTCAGAGCAAAATTATTCTAATAAATCCTACTGTGCATTCGTTACAAATTGAAAGTGCATCTTAAACTAAATATTTTTTTATTTGAAATTATTTTCCACTAGATATTTTATTAATGAATAAATACACAGAGTTATTTATTCACAGAAATATGGAATATTCTTTACATTTTCATAAAGTGAAAAAATCCATAAATTCCTTTCCTAAATGCAGTAATCTGAAATTTTAATTAATTAAAAGTCTTATTTTATGATCAGAACTAGAAGAACTACATTTTTTTTCAAAATATTGCTTCAGAAAAGACTACGAGTATTAATCTCTTGCGGCGAAAATAATCTATAATTAATTACACGCAATCTAAAAAGGATAACAATTAAAAAGTTTGTAAAAATAACAGTTAAATTAATTTTCCTAAATTAATTTTTGTAAAATTCGCTACTGAAAATGAGAACGCTAATTAGTTTAATTATAACGTTTTAACTATTAATCAGGAACGAAAATTCTAACCTAACATTTTTAATCAGGTTAAATATATATAAAGATATATTAAGAGTTATCTATTGCTTCTAATCAAAATTTTCAATAGCGAGGTAAAGATTTATATGGAAAACTGAGTTTTAAAAAAATGTTTTGGAAAAATTTACAATATAAGAATATTTTCTCTCTTTTTTGAAGGAATTTTGTTGCAAATATAATATCTCTATAATTTTTACTCCATCAAATAATAGCTAATATTTATTTTGAGAAAAGAATTTAGAATATACAGTCGATAACTTCGTACTCGGATTTTCATTACATAGTTTATCTTCTGATTATCCGCAAACTCTCTAATAAACTTGGGATCCCAGAGAACACCTTACATGACATTGGCATACAGTAGCTACGAAATATTAACCATTGGCGTGAATTCAGCAATTTTACTAAATCTATTGCGTCATTCTTGGCGAATTTTTAAGCGATTACACCCTGGCAAGCGTTAATACTATCGAAAAATCGAATTTGTATTTTAAGCACGTTTTTCCCAACCGATTGAAAAAAAAATTCTCAAAATTGCACTTAAATTTATGAAATCACATACCAAATTTTATATATTTAAATCACTGGGTTTACATGTTTCTTAAAGGGTAAACAGAAAGACGGTCAACGTCTTGGATTTGGCTCAAAATTTGAAAGGCGCCAACATTATAAATGTAAAATCTGTGCACCGAATTTTATTGATATAACTCTCTTCATTTTGAAATTGTCGTGCTCACTTATATTCGTACAACCAGATTTAATCAGTACAAATTTTTCTCAAAATTTGATAGAAATTTGCAAGTTTAAGGTAACGACTGCATACCAAATAGAAGCCTCTAACCCGAAACGTTTCCGAACTATTTTCATCATAAACAGAGGGATGGACATTTTCTAAAAATGTGTTTTTCGAACTCGGAGAGGTCAAAAACGTGGAGATTCATCAAATCCCATAGTTCGAATTTTTTGACGATTAATATACTTTCTTTTCTGCAAGGTTGGTCATTAAACAGATAATTTGAATACTTTTTTTTCTAGTTAAGATTACGCTTTTTTTGCACGTAATTTGAGTTAAAATTATATGTCACCATATATCAATAATGGATTTTAAATGTTTTTGTTGTAATAAACTGATGTATGTTAAAAGGTAAACAAAAAAAGTAATCTTTGATGTAACAGTTAGCATTACTAGCAACATAAAGAATTTGTAACAACATATATCAATCCATATTAGATATACCATTTTGAGAGTAAATTGTAGATAAAACCAGCATTTGCTTGCATCAATAAAAAGGTTTGGTTTATTTGACATATGATATTTTGATATTATAGTACTAAAATAATTGTGTTTCCACTTACAGATAACAGTTTGTAAACATCGTGATATTAAGTACACGATGAATTAGGTCATTTCACAGATGAGTTTCAAAGATATATTATCACATGTTGAAATCTGATGTGCTTTTTAGCCTATCACTTACATGGTAATCCAAAATGCAAGAGGAGGAGTTCTTCTAACAATCCTACTGCCGATTTTCTCACAATGTTTTACCTTATTAACCCTTTAAAGGGCCATTTTTTCTAGTCATATTATATTAAAATATTTTTAGGCTTGAAATTAGAATAAAAAAAGGGATTCATTTAGCTTATTAGATAAATTTAATTTGATTCATTAATTAATTTTCTTAATTAATAATTAAGTAACAAATCAAGACACATCATTTTGTCTCAGATAAAGAACTTAAGCATCTAAGTTTCTGACCTACTAAAAAAATTTGTCAGAACTGATGCCAACCTACATAATATCATACAAAGATTGAAAAATTTGGTGGGAAGCATACTTCCCACGGCCCTAGAAAGGGTTAAATTATGCACTTGCTAGAAGAGGCATAGCATTATTAGCACTCTGGCGATGTGAAGGAGTACATTAAATTATATTTCAACCATTTTCAAATGCAAATGTCCAACTGCTTGTCCTTCTTCTTAAACATTAGATATCAAATCTAGAAAGCAGAGATTATATATTAACCTAATTGCGATACCGATTGAATCATCTATTTAGCAGCAGTATATCAGATTTCAAACGGTTTCCACAAAGTTCCCTCAAGAGGATTAAACAAACGAAGCTGTACCACACCACTTGTGTTGCAGATTGCTTATGACTATTATGAGATAAGAGAAATGATGTATTTGTCGATAAATGTTATTTAATCATTACTGTCATAAGGCTTACAACAATAAAAAAAAATCTATAATTACTACTCCCAAACTATTATCCAGATAGAGAGAAAATTCCATTTCATTTAAATTACTTTAAGCGATGATCCGCACTTTCTACATATAAGTTCAAATGCAGTCTTTTATCGCGTTTTAGGAAGGATTTCTTTGATTATATACGATTTAAAAATAAGTGCAGAACTTTCTTATATCTTAATTAATACATTCATTAGGATTCGTAATTGATATAAATAACTTTCATAAATTTCCAACTTGGAGAATAATTTCAATGATATAAAGCAAATTATTTTTAAATTGGTATGAATTTTATGTTTCGAAAATGATTAACAAAATATGATTTATATGTCTATCCGTTTCGATCATTTTAAGTCTGCACACATTCTATTCTGCATACTTTTTAACTTAATTTTGTTATGCTTATATCATTTATATTTTATTTCATCCGGTAATTTTTGAATGGTATATATTATATAAATTTTATTTCATCTCCAAACATAAAACAAATATCAATTAAATAAAATTTAACTAAAATATTATTTTTTATTTGATTTTTTCCAGTTTATTATTAAACCAATTTTATAGAGAAAAAGTGTATTCTATTAACCCTTTATTTACTGATGGTACTTACCATTTAAATTTGGCTTATATCACCGTAATATGACAATTTTCGTTGATGGTACTCTAAAGAAAACGGAGAATGTAACTCAAATAGCAAGAAGTTAATATAAGCTAAAAGTAGGAATTAAAAATATTTAATTAATAATTAAGATATTTCTATCAATTTCTTGGGTTCCCTGGGATTATTTTGCAAGAAAAACTTTACTAGTGCAAAAATGAAGTAGAAAAATGGATGGCAACATAATTCGGTAAATAAAGGGTTAAGTAAAGTAAATAAAAAATGAAAACTAGGCTGATTCAGAGATATTTCCCTTATTTAATATTCAATCTATAGGACAGTTCGTATTTAATCTCCGAGTTTTCTCTTAAGAATAACCATAAAAATAGAATATTATGAAATAAAGATTTCATAGACACATTTTCCTGAGTCCCATGAAGAATTATTGTTCATAATGAAATTTTAAAATGCTATATTTTCTGTTTATAGTAAAATTGTTATTAAACTAAAATCAATCCTGAATATGGGCTAAAAACATAAAAACAATGAAAAAATGGTTCCTTACAGCATTTTGTCAGTTTAATCTACATTGATAATAAAAATGTAATGTAAAAATTATCAGAGGTAATGAACTCATAGTATCAAAGCTCATAGGTAATGAAAAAATTATACGAAGCAAATTTTATAAAAAATTTTAAAAAGTAAAATTTTATAAAACGTAATTAAAATATATTCAATTGAAATTTTTCAAAACGTATTTTGGTGTTGCAGTTTTTTTTAGAAAAGAATAAAATGATTTCACTTCAAACAATCATAGCCAATTTTTTGGCTTCACTATATTTCTAGCAAATTTTTGTGCCACTATTTTTCTTTATTAGTTAAAACACATACTTGAAATAAATAGTTTTTATTATCCCAAAATTATAATTTTTTTTCATGCGATGTTATAAGATTATAATTGCGATATATTCAGACATTTGGCAGTTACAGGTTTCAATCACAAGTCTCTCAAAGCCATAGAGAACATTCTCACCATAGATACGCTTCTCCGAAACAGCATGGGCTGAAATGGTGCCGGGGAAATGGACTTCCTGTGTTGAGTGTCAGGCAGCTAAAAGCGAACCTCTCACATCTCAGAGTCGGAAGACAGAGCATACATTTCTCACGGCAGTCACTGTGGAATCAAATTTTTACTTCTCTTACATTTTTTCAGCATGTAAATCTTAGTGCAAAGCGCTGTATTCTTTTGCACTAACTTTTTATGAAATAAAATATGTAGATAAGCTTTTTCGAATATGTTTATTGGCTTTGATATGAAATTTGATTAATTGGTATAAAATGGTTCGAAGCAGTAATTATAATTTTCATTTGCCATTTAGAAATAATTTCATTGCATCTTTAAAATATAAAAGAAAATCCTATTCCAATAAATTTAAATAAATATGTAAAAATGAAAAAATTATATACAAAAAGTAACAAATTTAAAAAATTTTCAAACATTACGAAAAATCAGCAAATTGTTTTTAATTCTGATTTTCAGACATATTTTTGTCTCAAATACATTCCTATGATTGTTATTTTTAATAAATAAAAATAAGTCAACAAATAATATTTAATTAGAAGTTGATATATGAATTTTCAACCAACTTGTTCTGTAAAGAAACAAAATGCTTTTAATTACTTCTGTATGAAGAATTACATATAATTCAATAAAACAAAAAAAATTTATATTTGAGAGTTTCAAAAATTTTTAAAAATGCGATTTCGTTTTTCTACTAAAAAAGCTCACTTATGCCAAACGGAATAAAAGAAGTTCAGTTCATTCAAAGCAGGGAAATGGATTCCCTTTTTTTTATTTTTGGAAAAAAAAAATTCTCATATGCAATATCGATGATCAAAATTTGAACTTTTTAAATTAGTTCTGTAAATGGAATCAATGTATGGATATAAAAAGGTTTTATATCTTTTAAACAAATGTTTTTTACGATAGTTTTAAGGAAGAAGATTTTAGTAAAGAGATAATAAGTGCTAATATTTTATTGAAAGGGCACGGAACCTCATAACACACTCGAAAGTTATTCATGAAAACATCATCAGTCGGTTAAAAAAATTGTCCAAAACGCATATTATGTTCCCCTCACTACAATATTAAGGACAAAAATTCAGATGCGTTATTCTGGAAATAAAATTATGAACATTCTTTTCGTTCTGATAGTCTTGTTTTCAAGCCAAGTCTACAATTTTTACTGTGAGAAAGATGAAAATTTTATTAAGGGGTATTCGGGAGTGATTCAGGGGCCCCACTTCCTTAACAAATTGACTAACATTAAACTAAATAATGGCTAAACAAAATCAATTTCATGGTCACAATTCATTGTATAACAAATCGTTGATCCATATAATCAGATATTAGCCTTTTTCAGCTGAATAGTGTCTAAAACCATAACCTTTATTCTTGTGCTCTAACCCTTCGGAATTGCAATAATTGTATTATTTATATAAGAATGACAAGACCCGAAATCTTAAATATTCTTTAGTTCTTTTTCTTCCTCAAAAAAATGTCATTTCTATTATTTTCTATTTCTTTCTACCCCGGATAGGTAAGAGACAAAGCGTCTCAAAAAATAAGATAGAAATAACGCTTTGTTTAACGACCTGGAAACTCTCATACTTTTGTAGCAGCTCGAAATCGACATTTCATGGATCCTTTGAGTGAAGAACCTTTTTTGTAAACTGTATGTAGGCCTCTGGTCTAATAAAGTAAGCTATATAAAGTTAGTGTCACGGTCTGAGGTGAAATAGGGAAGCGATTTTCCTGCTTCGCAAGTTTCTGTTACTGTTTCTCATTTACTGAAATATTTTCAAGGGGCAGTATTTTTCGAAGTTTCATACTTACACTGAACATCTTGTGTACAATCAAAGATCAGTCATTTTTACAATTTCACGTGAGGGCCGAAATCTCTAAACAATAAGAATAGTTTGTGTTCGACGTTCCTATGAGATAACGTCACTTTGAAATTGCCTTTCTATTTCATCGTTTGGTTTCTTTCTTTCAATTAATTAATCTCCCGCAACAAAGAATTGCGAGAATATCGTTTGGTTTTTTCGAACTTTTTTTCAGTTTTAATTTCTATACTCTTGTAATACGCAGTTTATGTTTATTCTTTTAAGGACATCTTCTATATATTATATAACTACACTTCTACGACTTAAATCGCATTCTTAAGAACTTTAAACGTTTCTCAAACATTTTTTGAAGGTTATGTAAATAATGATATATAATTTTAAAATCAAGTTGTATTATAATAATTGGATTTTTCTATACGAGCAATAGCTTTCCGAATATTCCAGTACTTGCATACTTGTAGTCGAATTCCCTGCAATAACTTATTTGTTACTTTCAACTATCACAATATAAACGGCATTTTGATTTCCTTCATATAATTCAAGTTCGAAAGAAGATTTCAATAACATACATTTACCATAGAAAAATTAATTACGATGTTAAAATACGGAAACAAATTTTCTTTTGAAACTTTAATATCTTTAGTATAATGTGAATATTTTAAGTATTTTCATTGTAGCTATTATTAGAATTGTCTGCATCCGACCTCCTGTAGCTTCAAGACAACAATAATGATTTAAAAACCCTGCTGAATTTCTTCAATACCTGTTTTAATGCATGATAGGTTAAAATTTCCATTTTTGATTAATAGTTAAAACGTTATAATTAAACGTAATTAGACTTATCAATTTCATTAGCGAATTTTTACAAAAATTAAGTTAGGAAAAATAATTTAACTGTTCTTTTTACAAAACTTTTAATTGTTATCCTTTTTGAATTGCGTATAATTAATTATAGATTATTTTCTACGCTAGAGATTAATACTCGCGGTCTTTCCTGGAGCAATATTTAGAAAAAAAATGTAATGTAGTTCTTCTAGTTCTGATCATAAAATAAGACATTTAATTAATTAAAACTTTAAATTCCTGCATTTAGAAAGAATTTTTTTAAAATTTATTTAAACCTAAAATATATTCCATATTTCTGCGAATACATAACTCTGTGTATTCATTTATTTCATTAATAAAATATCTAGTGGGAAATAATTTCAAGTAAAAAAAATATTTTGTTTAGGATGCACTTTCAATTTGTAACGAATATACCGTGGGATTTATTAGAATAATTCTGCTCTGAAGTTGGAATAGAAAAGGAAGAATTGCAAAGAGAAACAAAAACATTAGATATACTTTTGCAAATGCTTTAATTTAAGGTAATTACTTTTAATTAATAAGACTGTATTTGTAGATTTCTTAATTAGTTAGAATTACTTTTTTCCACGAAGTTCATGTTTTCCATTCTGAATGTAATCATTATATATTCAAATTCATTCGCTAAAATAATTATCTATATCTAATTAACTGAGATCTAATTCTAATAAGATATGGCTTGTTTGTCTGGACATCTTTATTCCATTGGTTTGATTAATTCTTGTATCACTGATTGAATTTTGTTTCTTTTTATAGATATCTGCTTTAAATTATTAATTTAGAATAACATTACATAAATGCTGAACTACAACAGAACGTTCCATGTCTGCTTAACTCGTAAAAATTAATTACGTTATTATATTAAGAAATAATCAAGAAGGAAGAATGAAAAAAATTCTTTAAGAGCCGAAAAAAATGTTTTTCGGGATGAATTTCAATGCGGAAAAAATTCATATTTTGTAAATTCTTTTAACTAAAAATAAAAACTATTTTTTAAAACAATTTAATTTTGTATGAAGGATTAAATGCAAATGTTTATGTATTTTAATAATTATTGTTTCTACTGTATTTTCAAATTCTCTTTAATAATAATTAATAATAAAGAAATCCCATTCGACTACCTTTCTGGTGGGTTTTAAAAATTAGAAAAAAATTTCATTTAAATCTTTGTTTATATTGTTAACGTAATTATAATTTCATCAGCTCTGAACACTACTAGTATTTGAATTGAAAATTAGAAATAGTAGTATTTTTGCATCATAGAAATATACAGGGTGTCCCAAAAAAATGTATACACATTTTAGCAGCTGATAACTAAGTTATTTCTTCTTTCTTTACATACTGAACCCATTGAACCGAGTGATGGCAGACAGACTTAAAATTGAAGAAAGGAAATTTATTCTAAAATGCTACAGGAAGTATGAAAATGCAGTAGAAGTGCAAAAACAATTTAAGAGGGAGTTTAACAAAGAACCACCTACACGAGTTACCATCACTCGAATTAGAGATTAGTTTGAAGCTGATGGAACTGTTCAGGACGTCCATAAATTTTTCTTTCTAAAACAGTTTTTCTTTTCATTTTATGTCTTCTAGAATAAAAAATCTGGGAATTACTAAGAGTTTTATCCAATTGGAAACTCGTATATCATTGAGAAAAAGAAATTCAATTTATTCAAAACATGGTTAAAGAAAAAGAAAATTGGTAGAAAAATGATGCTGATAAATGTTCAGATATTAATTTTCCAGATTGATATTGATTTTCGAACTCAGCTTTGAAGCTTCATAATTGTATAGAAAATGACAAGAACTTAAGAAGAAAATTCGAAAAGTGATAGAAAGAAAAACGCAATAAAAGAATTGCAATACCTTGTCAGAAATTAATTGAATTTGAACAGAAACCTTACCCAAAATCATCTAAAAACTCGCGACAGAAATTCGTCAGTTAAAATCATCATATTTCAAAGTTTTCCAAATGCTGCATTTTCAATTTCTAAATATCTGACAAGAAATTTTATTAATTAAATCCATGGCAGTCATTAAATTTTAAAAATATTATGTCTGGTTCTCAAATATTTTCGCAGACGAATAGTAAAGAAGAAAACTTGCACCTTTCTGGAATTTATTCATTTCGAGATTGCATTTGCATTTTGTCATATAAAGCAAATTTAATTTCTAAGTTTTAAAGCTGACTAAAGATTTGATGCTGATGTCATTTGCCTTACCTAAAATAATAAGATATAATAGGATCGTTATTAAAAATAAGATAACTATTTAGTCATTAAGTTATCTTTCAAACAGAATCAGTTGCATTTTTATTTTTCGAGTTAAAATCAATTAAATATTTAAAATATTCACTTCTCATTCCGAACGAATTCGGAATTGCTATGACTGGGAATAATTAGCTTAGTTTGAATTTTTTTTGAACGTCAAACTTATGATTTTGAGAAATTACGGAAATATAATATTGAGAAATGAATAAATTAATAATAAAATGAATATCTTTTGAGAAAAAATTTCATCCATAACACTGAAATATTGAAATGTTGTCAGCTCCAAAGATCACATGCAGTCAGTTTCTTTTACAAATGATTGAAAAACATGTTGGAATAACAATTTCGGAGTTGAATTATGAAATAATCAATGGTAAATATTTTATGATTCCCCTATATATTTCTAACATAAATTTTTCCCTCAGGCAAGATAAATTTCTTTTGAAGAGACGAAATAAGCAGGAGTGGTCCTTCAAAAACTTTCCTCATACTCTCTAAGAAAGATTTTATCCCACAGTATTGTACGCCGATATCTTATATGGCACTGGTGTACAATAGTTACGAAATATCAATGTTCGGTTTGAATTTAGCTTTTTACTGAATCTATCATTTCATATTTGGTGAGTATTTTCGCAATTAAATCATGGCATGCAGTCAATAATAAAATAAAATCGAATTTGTGTTTTAGACGCGTTTTTTTTTCAAACGATTTTTATTAATATGCAAATCTATCTTGCACATATTAAATATATAATTATAATATTTATTAAATGTAATATTTCAATTATTCCTTTTCTTTCCCTCTAATCATTAATTGAAAAAAAGAAGAAAATTTTAGAAATGTTTTTGTGGTGCTGTTTCGCTTTAGTTTAGTTAGATAAAATGCCCACTTTTTGAAGTTATGGATGTTTAGGAAACGATTACGTTATTCTGATTTTAATTGTTGGTAAAATTGTTCATACCAAAATATGAATCGTGCTTCCTTGATGAGATACCACCGTAGCTGACATGATTACTCACGTCAGTTGAAATGAACGAGAAACGAATTTTTTAAAAAATAAACGTTACGACTTGCCAAAAACTAAAAAAACTGAATTAGAATTTTAGACACGAGTCAGAATCTATAGATCATAGCTTAAAGCTATTAACGACTTACTACCATGAACTGTTCTGCCTTACTTTCGTTGATAAACAGTTTTTAGAAATAGAACATATCATTACATAAATTATTTTAATCCTTTAAGAATACTTTTAATTTCATGTAGATATCATAATAAAAGGTCAAGACTCCAATTAAACTAATGTACAATGAAAATGCACCATTTCCATTTTTATAGATATGGAGTAATATTTAAAAACCAAGCAAATTATACTGTGTTTTTTTTTAAAGGGAAATCTCGTCAATTTGCAATCTGGATACAAGATTGCATCATCATTTTTGATTTTATGTTACTCTCTCAGAAAAAAATATGACTAAATTTGCAGCCAATATTGTATTTTGTAAAATGGAAAAGAGAAAATATTGAAAATAAATGTTTTTAAAACTTTATAAATAATGCTTCCGATATTCCCGTAAAGAATAAATGGATTTTGTGTTAAAAATAACTAAAATTGAAAAACTTCATCCATTATTTCCTCCTTTTCCCGTTAAATATATACATCATATTTTTCGATTTGACGATGTTTTTATTTGCTGTATTTTAAGCAGTTTTCAATTTTTTGTTAGTTGATGAGTGTATAAATAACTGATCTAAGTGCTTCGTTTTATAGTGTTTCTTATGAATGAAGAAAGTTATCTTGATGAATTAGCTGAAGTGAATTAAAATAAATGAAAAATAAGAAAACAAATTAAATAAAGATAAATTTTGTAGATTAAAATATTTTTTTCTCCAAATAAAAATAAAATAGAAAGAAGCCCAATAAATCCCATCCATGACAAAACTAAGGAGCTAATAAAAAAATTATGCTTCTTCTCTACAAAAACTGATAAAATATGCAAGACGTTTCTTGCTATTATATATATATATATATATATATATATATATATAGCAAAAATAGATTTTTAAAAAAAGAAAAAAATATTTCTTATTACATACTGATGAATGAAAATATGAAGCAAGAGATAAATTCCATGCAATAGTTTCAGACTGTTTTATTGAACATTTTTACAGCTACACTTAATTCAATTCTACAAAATATTTTTAGAAATGCTCGGAACATAGCTCACCTAAGTAACTTTTAAAAGAAGAAGAAATGAAAGAAGATAGAAATGAAATCTAGATGACAGAAATAGACGACAAATAAAAGGTTTAATCAAACACAAATATATTTGACATATTGACTGCTTCTTGATTCAATTGTAGTTCCAAATCTACTGTCGAATTAGAATATTTCTCCTCTATTTTAATTAAGCGATGTAAAATAGAACGAAACCTAATTAAATAGATGGTCCAAATTAAAGGTGGGAGCCCTGGCATTGAAAGTAGTAACAGTCGGTAGATAAGTAGTTATGATTTACATGTGGAAATTGAAATTATTATTCTGAAATTATTATTCTAAAAATGATTTTTTATTATCTTTTGAAGTTTTTAAATAATACCAGTATCATTCACGAATTGTAGTTTTTTTTTCTTTTTACATTTTCTATAACTTCTTCTATAAATTTGAGTTGATACAGTCTTTTACAATATTTTTAATATTAAAAAATTAAAACTCAAAGTAGTCAAACATGCAATATTGCTAGTGTTAAAATTAAAATAAAGTATAGCTTTGTTCGGACATTAATTCGCCATAAGTATGGTTTTTATTTCCGCTTTTATTTTGTAGAATATGTACTTTTGAATTTACAAGCGCAATAATTTGTAGTAGATTGATTCTTAACCCTTTCAAGTGCCATAGAAAGTATGCTTCCCATCAAATTTATCAATCTTCAAATGAAATTATATAGATTGGGATAAGCTCTGTGGTATTTTTCAATAAGACAGAAACTTAGATGCTTCAGTTCCTTATCTCACACAAAATGTCGTGTTTTGATTTGCAGTTAAATTATTAATTAATCAAATTTATCTAATAAGTTCAATGAATTACTTTTCTTAAGCTAATCTCAATCTTAAAAATATTTTAATATACCATGACTAGAAAAAAAAGGGCCCTTTAAAGGGTTAATTCATATTTTTCAGTCTGGTCAAATAAATATATTCCATATTAATAGTTTATCAGACAAAAAAAAATCAATAAACCGAATGACCAAGCTGGTAGCCAAGGGCAGCTATTGCGAAATGAAATTAATTTGTCAGCTTAAAAGATGATAAGCAAAAAGACTTTTATGATTGATCAACAAATAGATAGTATTCACATTTCATAAGGCCTCAGTACTCAAATGAATACAAGAAAATTTCTTCCAATAGCGATTAAATTAGCTGGAGAATTATTGCATTGCAAGCGTAGTTATATAGTAATTATATTCTAGCTATCACTATTTATGCAAACGTCTGTGAAATGATTAACAGATGGTTATAAGTAGTTAATTAACCTAATAATGAACCAGCGTTTCTTGCACATCCTTTTCCTTACTGTATTAGAATGGATGCTTTTTTTTAAGAAAATGATATATTAGCACCTGGCAAGTTTAGAACTAATTCAAAGATGATCTGAAAACAACTGATAATTCATTAAATGATTTTTATAGTTATTTAAATACTAGATAATTTATAAAAATAATTGATGCAACTCAATATGCAGAAAACGTAATTGATTTGAAATGATATATATGCAAACCTATTTTGTTATTAATTCACTAAAATAAATTCATGACTATTCTTTTTCCAAAATTTATTTTTCAAAAGAAAATCGCTTACCGAAAACATTTCAATGGATTTTTTTTTCTACTCAAGAAACCAATAAAAATCATTAAAATGTTTTATAAATATTTCTAAAAGTTTATTAATATTTTTATAATTCATTAATATTTTCACTCTTTCAAAGATTTATAATATATCCCCCTATCAAAATGTTAAGAAATAAAAAAATTAGAAATATAAATAACAAATAGGCTGCATTAAAATAATATTAACTTCCAATTCTTAAATTAGAACTTAAAAAATATTATGTTATCCATTTTAATAAATAAGAAACAGATAAAAAAAATCAAGCATTATCAATGTTTTAATCGTTATATCTTTTTTGACACATTATTTGCTTTTCTAAATAATCGCTGATGGAATTAAAATTTTAGTGTGGTATTGATGTTTTCAATACTCACGAAAAATTATTTACAATTGAGGACAATTAGATAAATAGAAATTTGGAAGTTGATATGCTAAATTAAAATCATTTATCTGAGTGCCCACTTTTTGATCATCATCGATCATGGTGTTTCTATCCATCTTTAAAGATTTGGGACTTGAGAAAATATCCCCATTAAAATATTCTTAATTTTTTTGAAAGAAATTGATTTTAACCATTTCATTTAAATCGCCTAAATTTTATCATTATCCATTTATTCTGGCTTTAATTTTTTTAAAAAATTACATTTAGCTAATACTGTTTTTCCTTGGAATGTTTTAGTATTTCAACAAATATTTTTAATAAAACATATGATTGGCGCGATATCGCCAAATCTGGCTTTTGAATCACAAAAAATCAAAGTAACAAACTATTTTCATGGCATCATTAAATTTTAAAAAAAATCGAACGATATCTATAATAAAGAATCGTTCATGCGTTTCTCGTTAATATGTCATTTTATAAAGTTTGTTCAATTGAGTTTTGTTACAGTTATATCTCGTTTGGCAGCAACAAGAGGGGTGTTTGGGGACGTTCTCATAATTTTGAGCCATTATCAGCTGATAAAGAAGTTTTCTGAGAGTGCATATTCGCTTTTCAAATTTTCTTGCCGATCTGGTCCACAAATTTGGTCAACTTGTATTCTAAGGCAGATCAGCATATTTCGCAATTAATCGGTACAATTGAGTTTCAAGTATGAAACAATGGTGTTTGCATCGCTTCATCGGAGATTCGATTTATCTATAAGCATTGCAGTGATAAAGTACTTCATTATAGGGTATAAAGTTTCGATTATACGTCCTCCTATCTCTTTTTAAAATTCGCTAATTTTCCCATTATAAATACCCCAATTCCCTATTTTTATTAAAGGAAAATCTAAGTCTGTGAGAGGGAAAAATAACTATTTTCTGTCATAAATACTGATAACACGATTTCAGAATTATTCACACTTGATGAATTAATAGAAATCGAATCGTATTTTGCTAATTTAAGTAATGATGCAAAATAATATTAAGCAGCTATCTCACTTTCTTTTTAATTGGCAATGAAATACATCCACAAATTTTGTTCCTCAAAACACTAGGGGTAAACTATTCTTTAAAGTTAATTTCAATCATAATTTGCATTTAATATTCGTAGAGGTGTAAAAAGACTTTTAATTCAGTGTTTACTTGTATGAAAAAAATTCGTATAAAATAAATAATTCATATTAATAGTCAAAATATGCCAAAAAGGATACCAAGTTCTCCTTTTTTATTATGAAAATGAAATTTAAATTAAGAATTTACTTTTAAATACTATGCAAGATTATATTAGAGCTATCTTAAACGGTGTATGAATTTGATTAGAGAGCTGTGCTTTTGTAAAAAAAAATGGCTCATTCAAGCAAATGAAATTCCAAATAACGCATCCTGAAAAATCATATAATAAGATAAATATCCTTATGTTTGACTTATTTTTTTAGTTATTAATTGATGAAAATATTTAAAAATTATGCGAACACCCTCAAAATATTCATATCTCATAATATTTTGATTACATATTATTTTTCTCAATATCAGTATACTATAAAAATGCCTAGAAAATTTCATAAAAATATGAAGAACAATATTTTCAAAATCTTGTGTGCAAGCTCTAAAAGCAAATAAAGCCAAAAAAAAAAAAAACACTCACCAAATTATGTAAGGAAAATTTGAAAATGCACGAAAAACATGCGTTATGTCTTGAGTTCCAATATCAATTTCGCTTCAAATTTCTTTCTTTAAACAAAACAATAACAAAACAAACGCACTTTCAAGAAATAATAACAGAGTCGGAAGATGTTGAAAATTCCAGTTGGTAGAATTTGAGGATTTGAATAATCAAAATTGTCCATGGTTTGCCAGTTGAAAATTCGAACTCAAATCACAAAGATTAGACAGTAAACAATAAAAGCATTGTTGAATTGCACAAATTCTTCGACTGGTGTATTACATTATATTGAATAAAAACCAACTAGAGCAATATTAGCTTGCAATTAGGAGAGTACATTTGAAAACAAATTTATACATAAAAGATTCGAAAGGTGGAACTAATTTTTAATAAAGTCTTCTAAATTAAATAAGGTATGCGCATATACATTTTCTTGGAATGTTAAGAATTATTTTAAGGTAAAAACAAAATCATTTACATATAAAGAATCTAAATATTAAGGTTTTTATAATCTTTTAAATTACTATCGTTTTATTAGTAATAAATCAAGAAGGAGTACAATAAGTTCCTCTAATTCAACATAGAAACAACGAAATATAAAATTAGATATTTTTACTGATTTTTTGCTTTATAAACATTAATTTTTATGACCATTCAGTGACTCGATAAAATTTTCAACAAAAATTTTCTAAACTGTTTTTTTAAGTCAATATTTAAATTTAATTTAATGATACACGTAAACATGGATCATCGTTCAAAAAATGAAAGATCACGAAGAATTGTTTTATAAAAGTGCTTCAGAATTTCAATTAATGTATTTATGCTGGATTTGTTTCAAGGTATTGTATTTTTCTTCCGGACAGTAAAATGAGAAATGTATATGTAACAAATTAGAATTTTATGCCTATATGTGGTATTTGGATATTATTGGCGATAATTAAGGATACATTTGGTTTATCTTTCAGCTACGAAAGATTGCATCTTGTAAAATAAGGGGGAGACGAGTGTGGACCTCCAGAGGCACAAGATAATTTGTGTGCTTTTTTTAATATTTAAAGAATTCTATTTTATCTGCGCGACGTATAGAAATAAAGCGAAAAAGTCATTTCTGTCTTTTCTTTGTGTATCTGCAAACAGAATAATAAATTTTCCAAAAATATGTTTTCATCCTTTCAAATAGGATAAACATTACAAATGTACTTGACATTTACAAAATTAATCTGTTTATTTTAATGTTACCTGTTGCGTGTAGCTTTGTTGAAATTGTTCACACCACCAGATTTTCCAAACAAAAGAAGATAAAAACAAGTTTTTTTCATACAATACATCCTTCCAAGAAAAGCACACTCGTACATAAAAGCTATTACTAATATTCTTACTTATTATTTTGATTTTAAATAAGTGAAATATCATAAATAATTTCGTATTTTATACAGGTAGGCAGAAAAGTTTTCCCACAAGAATTAATAATTTCAAAAATATTCTAATAATGTCTCTCCGAAGCCACTCCACAGAAGTGATAGTAAGAAGAGAATAACAGTTTTATATTACTTAATTAAGAAGTTATCCACCATTTCCCGAAAAACATTGGGCACAGTTGTGAACACCACAAGAAATCCGCACATGAAGGATTTGAGCTTCTTAATACATTAATGGAAAACAAATATACATTTGGATACATACAAGAATGCTGGCTAAATTTTAGTTAACTGTGTTTTTGCCTTATTAAGCTGTTGAACTTGCATATATGCATAAATAAAAGAACAGACCGACAAAATTTCAACCCCTTGATGGAATGGAAGTTTGATAAACAGTTAGTAAGATTTAATTTATCGAATTAGTTGTATTCTAAAATAACGCTTTTATTCGCAGAAGATTTTATATAAGAAAAAGTACAGGTCTACAGGCAACCAAAAACTGGAAGTATTTGGTTCAAAATTCGAGACAGAGCCATATTTAAGATGTAAAATTTATGTAAATGAATTTTATACAAAATGCGATAGAAATCTGCAATTTTGGTGTAAAGATCTAGTTTCATTTGTCTAGTTTAAAATATTTTTGAATTTTCTTATTCCTATACATACAGACATAATTCAAAAATGTATTTTTCGGACTAAAGAAAGTTTGAAGCATGGAGATGTTTCAAAATCTTTGGTTCGAATATTTTTGTGGATTGCAATACTTGCTCTTTGTATACATTGTATACTACAAAATAAATAAAGTTCTTCAGAATATAATTTTTTAAATAGCTTATCCCCATTAAAGAATGCCTAATTTTACAACACATTAAAAGCTGAATAATTTCACAGATCTCTAATATATTGCAAATAAATAACAATTTAATTTAAAAATGGATTTTTCTAATAAAATCATTATAACAACATTGCATGAATTATTCTTTAATACAAATGATATATAATTTTTTAATATTGTTTCAGAAATCCTCTTATGATTAAATCCATCCACTAGCAGTTTTAATGTATTTTAAAGATATCCCTTTATATGATAAGATATATCAAGATATATATTTAAAGATATATCAGGTCATCTTAATTACAATAATTCCCATAAAATGGCATCCAGAGTGTCAAACAAATAGCGGCGTGTCTTACCACTTGTTAAACAGACTGCTTATTACAATAATGGCCTCTATATAAACTTTAATAGCACCGAGAAATAGTATTTACCTCTCAGAATCTTTATCAATTATAAAGATATACATATTCCCTAATAATTATTTTCTAATGATTATTTCGATCCAAATCCCATCCATTCGAATCATTTTAACTGGCGTAGTACATTTCCTAAATAAGCTCAAATGTGAATTTAGTAGAATATTTCGAGTATCGAGTGACTTAAGAAGTACTTCTTTCATTGCATCTAATTTTGAAGTAAATAGCGAAGTCAACATTTATAAGTTGAGATATTCACTGCAATTGAGATTCGTGATTCATATAAAGTACTTTGGTACATTTTCTAATTGGAGATTCAATTTCTGAGGCAGTAATAATTTTGGAATCATCATGAAGTTGAAATGAGTGTATCTGAAGTGATTAAAATACGATCATATATAAGTTCATAAATTATTCGACTAAATAGGGACCAATTCCTATCTTGAAAGAAAACGAATTTTTCACTAAGTATTAAAGCAATGTTTATAAAAGCTATGATTATAATGGCATATTATAATATACCATATTAAAATATCCTTGCTTGAGCTTGGTCGCTGCCGCTATTTGTCAAATAATTTGTCTTCCAAATAACTTCAGTTCATATAACTGGAATTTTATTATATAGTTATTTAAGGAACAATAAATACTATTTAAGATTCAAAATGACTTACAAAGAATTTATATTATATATATAATATAAATTTCAGGCAATTTAGTTTTGTTTATAATTGCAATGCTTTCTCTTTGTATATGAAATTGTAAGAATGTGATAAACCAACAAAGTTGCTTAAACAATTCTAAATAAGTTTGTTAATTATATATTTTACTATAAAAATATCCATTTCTCTTGTATTTGCCAAATGTTTTAATTGGTCTGTGGGGAAAAAATGCCTGACTCGTTATTTGTAATTTAGCCCTAAAAAGGCTCATATTTTAACTAAAAATTAATTGAAGGCAAAAGATATTCTGCTTTCAGAATTTACGGAGGCAGTAAAATGCAACATTTATGACGCTAAAAGTGTAGCATTTCTACAAAATAAATATGCACTCGCTTCATATTAAATATGTGAAACTCGAGTGAAAAAAATGGAGGTCTTAATATTATATTTTAGAGAAAAGCGAAAGTTTAAGAAAAAGACTGCAGAATGCTTTCTTTTAAGTTTTTTTCAGCAAAAAAAGAACGATGATGTGATTAAACTACGGTAATTTTAAGCATAGATTCATATTTCCACCTTTTTTTTAAACCTTCAAATGTTATTTATTTATAACGAATAAAAAAGTCTTTTTTTCCTTTTAGAATTAAAAAAAACTAAATAGTAAACAAGATTATTTAGATTTCTTTTTTAATATTTATAAAAATTATGTCAAACCCTGTTTATGTGAATTTATTATTTATAATATTTTGTTTTTATTTAATTACTTTATTTGTATTTTTGTTTCTTTGTATATGTATTCATACAGTAAAGATTAATACTGAATATAGATGGCGCAGTATGCTCTAACCCATATGTATGTTTGGAATGTGGGGGAAGCGCACTTAAGCTGTTTTTGTAAATACTTCTCCCTGAGAGTTGGTGATAAACTGGTGCAAGTAGGCACCGCTCGCTCTTTTGTTAGCGGCAAAAAGAAGTATTCGTTCGCTCTTTGTTAGCGGCAATTTCTACTTTAATTGTATATAGTATTATGTGTTACCTTATATATGTGAAGTCATCGTCCATGTGTTGTTATATGTGTGTGTGTGCAAAATAAATAAGAAAAGAGACAAGAAGGCATCTTTCCTTGGCTTAAATACACACAACCAGCTCTACAAACCCCTTCCATTAAATATCGATCTTTCAAAGCTCTAATTAATATGCGTAACATTTCAAAACAGCTTCTAAAATTGTAGGAAACGGATTTGTGGTTTGGTTTGATTATATTAACGTCCCGTTTGCAGCAACTCTAGAACGGATTTGTGGAGAACAATTATAGGAGTTTGAAAGATATTTTAATCGTCTTCTCTAAAAGTCTTCATCATTTGTAAGCCAAATGGCACCAAAAAAATATTTTGACTAACGTAATTCATTTTCTTATGCTCTTATTACTATTTTAATATTATTTTGAATTTATAGCTAGCCAACTTTTTTCAATAATAATTTTTTTTTCAATAATATTAGGCTCTGTAAAATGAATCTAACATTAAATAAACGACTGTAATTTGGTCAGGCAATCACTAATATTTTTCCCCTTTCATTTAAGTCTTTTTTCCTTGTTCTTTATTTTCTTGTTAAGTATGTTCTTTGTTTTGTATACATCTATACTTATAATAAAGCTCAATGTGTGTGTGTGTGTGTGTGTGTGTGTGTGTGTGTGTGTGTGTGTTGGCGCTCTACAGGCCAGGTCATTTGACATACAGCTATCAAATTTGGTACATGTATACCTTGGAGGTTGGGAATGTGCACCTGGGGTTTCTTTTTTCGAATTTTTAATTAGAATATTAATTATTAATTAAAAACTAACTTTCCCGCCAAAAAAATCTTCCATTTTCCCCACCGCCAACTTTTCCGCCAAAAAAATCTTCTATTATCTCCAGTGCCAAACGAGAAAGGCTTCAGTTTTTTTTTCTCCCGACAGAATTGAGGCTAGGGTTAACATTTTTCGGCGGATTATTTCAATCGGTTCTGTTTATTTTCTTAATGTTTTATGCATTTAAAATTAAACATTGTTAATTAATCCATGTTTCAGATTCATTCTGAAGTAGTTTTGAATTAAAATAACACAGAATAAAGGAAATTAAAAATGTATAATCTGCATAGCGTTACCGCAACTGGCGTAGAAAAATTCACCCATTTGCGTTACCGGAGCTGGCGAAGAAAATTCACGCATGCGCATTCTGATTGTTGCCATGACAACCGTTACCAACGGATGATTTAAATTATTTTTAGGTTAGTTGCATGCTTTTGTAATTAAATTGTATTTATGTTAGTTATATATTTTTTTTGTATATGCTTATAGTTTTAAGTACATCGTTTTTTAAGTAGTTTTTTAAACCTGTTTTCGACCGATTATTTTAAACGATTCATTTTATTTTCTTAAAGTTTGATGCATTTAAAATTAAACATTGTTAATGAATCGATCTGTTCATGATGAATCTGAGAAAATTTTGTTGACAAATTCTTGAGATATTGCATAACTTAAGAAAGATATTCTTTAGTGCCCATAAAGTTTAAACGCTTAGTGACTCTATTATCAGTAATCATATTATTAAAAAAAAAAGTGCTTGGTTTCAGTAAAAAATATTATTATATTAATTGCAGTTTAGTCATTTCCATTTTAATTTTAAGCATAAATTCTACCGGAACTAACAGAAAATTAGAGAGATACATATTATGTTATGGCTGAAGGACTTTATATTATTATGAGTGAATTACATGATTTTCAAAATTTGAAGCTTTAAAATATTTGATGAAGAAGCTATTAAAGTAGGAATTACATAAAATATTTAATTATTAAAATTTTAACGAGCATTAAGATTGGCGAACCGGCTGGTCGCCAAAGGCGGCTAGTTTATATATAAAGAGAGAGAGAGCTTTCTTTTTGTAACAGATATTATTGAAGAAGATTATTATTAGAAAATGCTCCCAAGATTTTCTAAACAGATAAAATGCGCACACTATAAAAACTACTCTTACTGCATACTAAACTTTAAAAATATATAATTTTCATTACAAGCCAATAAGAAGTGAAACAAACAAGAAAAATATTTTCAGAAAGACAAATACAAGAAAAAAATGTATGTAAGCATTTCAGCGCGCGCGTGTGTGGGGGGGGGGCTTATTTTGGTTGAAGCAGAATGCAGGTTTGAAGACATAGAAGAGACTTTAATTTCATTTTATTCTCTCCCGGGAGACAGGCATGATTTATTTACAAGAAGGCGCAGTGTGGCACAAAAGCAGAAGTAAGAAAGAAGGGTACGAAACAAATGGCCACTATCTTATATAACATGGGATTTCCGACCACGCGTTAATTGAATAATCGTGTTGACCTTTAGAAGGGGAACGGAAGTATCATTTTCACTCGATACGTAGAACTGATTGCGCAGTAATTTTTACACAGCTTCAAACCTGGAATGAGATTAGGAAATAAGAGAATATTCTACTATGGGCTAAATTAAGGTAAATTTTTGGATATTAATTTGGTTAAAGTAAGAGTTTAAAATATCATTACATATATATATTACAGGATTCCCACTCTAAAAGGATTCCAGAGTCTCATCACCTTATTTCTAACTCTATTATGCATATACTTTTAACGAAAAAAATGGTCTATATGAAGAACTATTTATTACTAAATAATTGAAGAGCTAAATGATTATTATTTTATACAGTTTGAGGCAAAAAATTTTCTGATGAACTATAAATTTTAGATAGCTCTTCGTCTTATATATATAAGACAAAGAGCTATCTATATAGATATTTATCAAAATATTTTTGTGACATAGAGCTATCTATAGAGTTATATTTAGTCTATATGACTAAATAGAGCTATCTATATAGTCCAATTTAGCAAATTATTTTTGAGACACTAATATTTTCAATAAGAAGCCAGATCCAGCCAATTGCATCTAAAACTTAGTGAGTTTTAGTTGAACTGAAAATTTGAAAGTTACTATTTTATAGTAATGTGCGAATTTTAAACCACTTGATTGATCGACTCAATGAAGATACACTAATCAGCGGCTGGAATTTCTCCATTGCTGATTACCTTGAACTTATGAAATTGTTGATTTCCTAAAATACTTATATTCAAAACTTCATAAATTTATCAGATTTGGTTACTGAAGATAAAAATGTTTTTTTTAAATTTAAAAGTTATTGTCAAGATTACTTCACTGCATCTGATTCCTTATGATCAAATGAATTGGTAAAATTTAGATATTATTTATTTTTTTCAAAAGTACAGGGTAATTATAATAAAACTTTCCCTATAAATAGCCTTCTACAACTACAATTCAAACAGGTGAATGGATTTCAACGAAATTTTGTATATAGGCTATAAATGAGATGCGCCCACGAAATTTTGAAAAAAAAAAAATGTATCTCCAAAATGACCATCAGAGGGTGCCTTTTCTGGAAAAAAATTAAATTTAACACAATAAACGACTAAAACGCAATACAGAAACAACATTAACATTTATTGACTAGTTTCTGACCACCTTGTCACTGAACAACATTAAGTAAAGGGAAGGAAAAAATAATAGTACGCAATCTGAGGGAAAAAACATTTCAGAAACAAGAATAGATTAGGACGAAATTACACAAGAGGAGCAGTTGTTAATCGTGTCTAGAGCGATGTAGGAAAAAGGGCTCCATGTGAACCCCCTCGTTTACCTGCAAAATTTCAAGTCGATGGACAGTGTGTTCAACAGCAGATCATAACTGATCAGTTGTGATTAGGGATTGCAATATCGGACCAAAATTTCAATACCGGTATTCGGTATTTTTTAGATCTTAATACCGGGATACCGGTTTTAATACCGGTATTGGAAATTTTAGAAAAAGAAAGAAAACACAGGTGTTTCTTTGTTTTTATTTGCCAGATTTATTAGAGAGTGTAAATGTCACAAAACATAACTTGTAACTTATAAATTATAACAGTATATAAAGAATCACAAAAAAGTAAAGGAACATCTCATTTATTTAAATCACAAAAAAAAGTGGAAATATCACTATTCAATCTGTGGTACTATTACAAATTTTTGAAATGTGATCTTGAAAAACTGTCATTAAGCTTGAAAAGTAATTTTGTTTAAAAATTACCAGCTGTCGAAAACGCTCTTTCGGCATCTACGCTAGCTGGTGGAACTGTTAGCAATGCGTGATATACTTTTTCCAAGTATTTACTTCTAAATCCCTCATCTTCGAATAAATCGATTCCTTGTCGGATGGTTTTGGATATAGCTGATTTCTGTATTGTATTTTGGTTGGTTGAAATTTTTTTATTTATCGCAAATTCTAATTTATGTTCAAGAGAATTCCTTTTCACTATCGACATGAGTGTTATCATAATCTTCGATAACTGAACCGAATTCTTCTGAATGCGATACGTTTGTGGGTAAAAAATGTTAAGAAAATTTATTCTAAACTTAATCAAATTTGAATTGATTATTTTCTTTTCTTCTTTTTCATTTTCATTTTTAAAATCGTTATAATTATGTAAATACCATAAGATATTTTCTATTTCGGTATGCCTTTCTAATGTGCGATTTTTTAATGTAATATATAGTGTAATAATATTTAATTACCGTGTAATATTTTTAATGTAATATATAGTGTAATGTAATATTTAATGTAATATATAGTGTGTGCTGTTCTTTCAGTGACTGCAACATGAAATTTATTGTTGCATTAGCTGTTAATAAATTAGAATTTCTCCGACATAATGCTTCATTTGTCAGTTTTATTGGAAGTAGAGCTGATATAGTTCTGGATATTAAGTCGAATTCTCTGTCTGAAAAATTAATTTACAGCTTTAAGTCCATTACTGCCTTTTGGATTGGATTTCTCAGTTTCAAAAATCGTTCCATCATTAGGAGTAAACTGTTCCAACGTGTTATATAATCTAATATTAATATATATTCTGTTTTATTTTCAGTTAGTATATATTTTAGTAATATATCATTTTTTATAGGGAAACGTTTAAATATCTTAGCAATTTTTCGACCTTTATAAATTATAGGAAGTAATTCTTGATGGGTTAATATTTCATCCTCATTAGCAATATCTTCTTCAACAATTACATTGTCTTTATCTTCATTGTCAATGTCACTCTCACTCTCTTGAAAGTTGGAATCCAAAGTTTCTATATCCCCAGTATTTGGATTCTTCTGTTCTTTATTTTTTTTGGTATAATACATCTATTACTCCTAATTGAATTCCCTGAACATAGCACAATTGCTGATTTGCACGAATCAACTTTCCAGCTTTTTTCATAACTGTTTCTCCATCAGCCGTTATGGATACAATATCTTCTTTCGGGGATAATCCATGTTTCGCTAATTTAGATTTAAGCAATTAATTAAGCTATTAATTGGCTAATTAATTTCTCCCATTAAAGGGACATAAAAACAAAAACGTATACTATTTTGCTATATTCGCGATCCCTGAAAATATAGTGGAAACAATTTTAAAAATTTAGTAAATACCGAAAAACCGGTATTTAAACTTGTGAATACCGGTATTTCAAAATTGTACAAATGGCTCAAAATACCGGTATTCGGTATTCCGGTATACCGGTATTGCAATCCCTAGTTGTGATGCTTCGTGCATGAAACGTTATGGATTTTCCAGTTTTTCCCGGTTTTTAATTTTATTACTCATAATCCTTGTTCTGGATTATTTCTGGATTCCTTTTTGGTCGTTTATTGTATTAAATTTAATGTCTTTCCAGAAAAGGCACCCCCTGGAGGCTAATTTAGAATTTTTCTGAAATTCCGTGAGCGCATCTCGTGTATAATCAATATACCAAATTTCATTGCAATCCGTTCATCCGTTTGCGTTGTAAGATGCTGTTTATAGTGGAACTTTAATTATAACCACTCTGTGCATTTATTTATCGAAACAAAAAAATATTATCTACATCGTTTAAATCCTTTTGTATGTAAAACTAAAAAATGAATTTTATGACGAATCCCAGATTTTTTTTTATTGAATAGTTCTTTCAGATATTGCTTAAATTATAAAAAAATTCAGCAGTGCACTAAAATCCTGCTAAATCAGAGTATTTTGCTAAAGAAGCTGCTAATAGAGCACGTTATATAAAATATTTAGCTGCAAATATTAATTAGCAATAATTCCGACAACCAGCTATTCGCAAAAAGTGGCTAGCATTTAATAATAGATATATGATCATATTAATAATTTCATATAAAGGAAAAATACTAACAAAATAGTATCAGTTCGTAATTGGTTATATCTTCATTTTGATTGCAAAAATATTTTGTACTAATAATATTTGAAATTTGAGGAGATTCATTCGATTTGTATCAATTAACTTCTGATATTCGATGTGTCACAGTGTGCTTCCTGCAGTATAATTTTTTCCGAATCTACGTATTTAAATTATTTGAGCACCACAAATTCTAGGAATCAAAAATATGTGCAAACTATAATTGCAGTAGTTTGTATAAAAACTTAGTTTTTAACATTTTTTTTCTTTTGAACCACATAAAACAATGTTTTACATGATTTATGAGCTCTAAGCATTCATTAAACAAAATAGGTTATTCATAAATATGTTTCAAAATTAACCAAGCATGATAAATGGATATCTATGGTATAATTTAAACAAAGTTTCGAAACATCGGAATGAAAGTTTGAGAAACTTTATGCATTTGTAGAGAAAAATAAATTAAAAGTGTAAAAAAATGACGCTTAAATAAAATAAAAGTTCTTATGGATTATGTTCAGTGAGGCGTTTGTTATAATCTCGGCAAATACAACATTATTTTATTCCAGGAGATAAAAAAAAAATATTTTTAGTATATAGGCGATGAAGCGTGAAACATCATTAAAAGAGATTTCATGAATTCGAGACTCTAAAAACTCCGCTTTAGTGAAAGAATTTTGATTTAAACAGTTAAAGTACAACTTCAAGAGAAAAGGTTGACAGAAAAAGTAAAATTAATGAATGTTCGTACGTTAATTTCACGGAGTAATCACAGTGTTTCCACGTTGAATTCTGAAGTCCGCACATTGCTAATGAAAACTGCGAGAAGTTTCGAAGAAAAATTTTAACGTGAAAAGAAGAAAAAAGAATAATGAAAGAACTGCGATAGTTTGTTGGGAATTAATTGAATTTCAACACTGAATTGCTCCCAACATAAGTAAAAAATAATTTTAAAAAGTCTTTTTGTTAGAGATTTTTTTTTCTGTTAAAGTGATTAACTTTTCACAATCTTTTGAATGTTGAATTTTAAATTAGTGAATATTCGACCTCGTATTCTTTTAATTAAATATCCATAACAATAAAATTTCGCTTTAAGGTATATTTTACTTGCAGGGTAATATTTTTGTACATAATTTGTATCATACAATTAAATAAATTCTTTTATTACGACGTTCAAAAGTTAAAACAATAATCTATAAATAATCAACAAAATAATTTTCATCCATATTTATAAATAAAATACATCATTTTTTAATAAAATACATCATTTTTTTTCTCTCAAACAATCTATGCAATATTATTCTTTTATTTTCATATTTAAAAAGAAAGTTCCTTATGGTAATGATTTAGAATAAGTCATCTAATCCACACTTTGGTTAAATAACTTGACTGGTTAAAAAATTGCCCAGATTACATACAGGAGGTTATAATTAAAGTTCCACTTTGAAATGGTCATCAAAGGGAAAAACTACTGGACCAAATGTTATCAAAATTGGAAATAGTTTAAAGATGGTCATTGAAATTTCTTTTCTGCTTAAAAAAAGTTCAGAAACTCACCACCAGAAAGAAAATGGAATTGCATGCAATATTATTAAGCAAAATAGGGAATGAAGAAATCGGTTTAAAATATGTTTAATCGTTTCTGAAACGTTTTACAAAGCATGTTCAATGTGTGTTATCTTAAAAAGCACTGTTTATGGAGATGATCTAAACAATTTGGCGGAACTGAAAGATGCGATAACTGACATGTGCGTAACATTCCTCCTGATACGCTAAGAGCTATTGTTGAGAATGCAGTAATACAATTTAACTTGCTTTCAGAAAATAGTGGGCGCCACATTGAACATGCTTTGTGACACGTTTCATTAACGATTAAACACATTTTAAACCGATATCGTCGTGTCTTATTTTGTTTAAGAATATTACATTCAGCGTCATTTTTCCTCTGGTGGTGAGTTTTTGAACTTTTTTTTTTTTTTTTGGCGGAAAAGAAATTTTTATGACTTTCATTAAACTATTACTAAGTTTGAAAGCATTTGGTCCAGTAGTTTTCCTTTTATAACCATTTCAAAGCGGAATTTTATTTATAACCACCATATATATCAGGAACCATAAATAGAGTTATGCTGATCAAACATTTTTTCTTATACAAAATTAATCGTCTCTTGAATGTATAAAATTATTTTTCTCTAAAACCGATTGATTTTAACATTGTAATTAGATTTCGTTTTTCAAATGAAACTTCAATTCGGAAATTGCATGTTTGATAAAACTTTTCATGTATATTGCATCTGATATTGTAAAAATAGATCATACTATTAAAAAACTTTTCAAAATTATGTATTTATTTGATATTTAAATTAGCCTTCAAATCGAATAAAATCCACCATTGTATTATATAGAATTATATTTAAAAAAATATTTATAGAAATCTATTTATCAATAATAATGACTAATCGATACTAAACTAAGAATTGATTCTTTTATTTTAGCTTAATAGTCTATAACAATTTAAAATTACCAAATCATTATTGATAATAACCGTAACCATACAGTTTCGTGTTAATAAATATATAATACAAAAGAATCCAAAGCTAATATATAATGTAAAAAAATAATAAATTTGATAATTATAAATATAAAAATAAATGTATCATACATTAAATAATAAATTTAAAGAATTGCATTGTAAATGCAGAGAAAAATGTTAAATCATATAATTTCATAATTTATGAAGTGATAAATATATAAATCATAAGAATCCAATTATAGATTTTTGTGTATCTAGGAAATCAAAACCTGTGTCGATATCACATTCTATCACATATCTAACTTGATTACGGTGCTTTAGATGAATTACCTAAGAAAAATTGGAGTTATTTCTGCTACTCTTATTTAAATTCTCTCCATCTCTCATTTTTCTTTGTTCAGTAGTTGTAGGATGTGTCTTCCGCGCTTTATGGAATGCGATAATAGCGAACATTATCTTTACCAATAATAAATTGTGAGAGAGTGTCCGTTTTTTTACAGATGAAGCTATTTTACTTAGATTTATTAAAACTGGCACATATACATTTTGGAAGGGGTGGGGGGAGTGCACCTCAGAGCAATATTCTTGAAATTTTAATTTGAGAATTTTAAAAAATAAGCGAAATTTTGCAATTTGGCGGAAAGTGGGTTTTAATATAAGGCATATTTTTAATAATTTTTTGACATTTTTTTTTGTAATTACGGTTTTAATTCAGAACCAGCAAATAGAGATAATGTTTTGAAGTATACCTATTTTTACACACTACCGCTCTTTCGTTTGATATAATGGGTTACATAAAGAAAGGAAATTAGAGAGTATAAAGATAAAAACGATTAAAGAAAGGTAAGGTTTTTGAAGGCTCAGGCTCATGTGCAAGTTATATGTCTACCAAAAATTTGAAGTTTAAAAATATTTTTCTGAGGATGCAGTTAAAATTTTTAACTGCCATTAATCCAGGCGAACGAACTGGTCATTAAAATCGGCTCGTTTTTCTTTAAAATGAAATTTTTTCTGGTGAGGCCATTGAAATTAGTTATGTTTGATACTATAATATCTTGTCAATATATTAAAAACATTTATTGTTTCTTTTTATTATATTTTAAGAGCAGAATAAAAGTAAAGAGTATACTTTCTTTTTACTGTACACGCATTTCACATGACACGCTTCCAAATCATACATTTTTTTCATCGACAATAATCAATTTCCAATATATTGGTTTAAAGATGGGTGATTTATGTAATTCACCAATCCGCTCATTAGTATTAATGTGACATTATTACTATCAAAATTACAATATATTTGGCTGAAGATTAAGAAGAAATTCCTGATATATGCAGAATATACTGACACAATCAACTGGGATATAAACAAAATTTTCTGTCATATGCGACTCACTATTGATCATTTCAGTTCACTTATCACAATTTCGCTAGAATAAAATTTTGTTGGAAATATCGTACGAAACATACTTATGAAGTGTATTCTCCCATAGGGGACACTTCAGATTTGAAGATGAGAAGTTTCCAGTATAGTGATTGGTTTTCCTCACCCTGGTGGGCACAGAAATGGAGTTTGGTTAGCTACCTCCTATAGATGACGAGACGTACATCCACGGTAGGTGTTGTGCCGTGGCCAGTGATGGCCCTTAGAATCGAACGATGGCCCTTAGAAGTTTCCACCAATACTGTCGTGGCTGTCCAATCATTCAGATTTATTTGTGAGCCTCAGGGTAGGTCGAAATAGTCAACATATGACACCGAACTGAATTTCAAGCTTAGGAAACAACATTATCTCTTGGTCACTTTGTTGCATGATCTTTTAGAGCCCTTTGCTTCTCTGAAACTCTTGTGGCAACTTAATAGCTGTAGAATGATGGGGTTTTTTTATGATATCAGAATGCAGCGATCCTCATTTCTTGTGACTTTGGAATTTCGACTGGAAATAAAATATTTAATAACTATTCTAATTTCATAATTTTTTTTTGATAGTCCCCTAAAAAATATTTCGGCAATTTCAAATTTGTCAGCGATTTCTCTGATCGAGTGATCTCTTAATTACATTCATGTATATTCTTTCATGCATATAATCGGTTACTTTAAAAAAATAAAAACACGATGCATCTAAAAAAACACAACACATTCATAGCAATATCTTTTTTTCTTTCACCTTGTCTCATATCATCTTTTATCATGTGAGGTGATATATATATGCCTACCATGTGTTTCAAGATATTTGCATATTTATTAACCAATCAGAAGCACTTATTTCTCAAAACCTATCTATGTCCGAATTTTATTATTTTTATAATTAGAATCATTTATTATTAGAAATATAATTATTTTTATAAATGGAAATAGGAGTCACGTCCTTAAAAGTATAGATTCCAGTGTTTATTATTTTGGAGTAAGCAATAATTTCTGATGAATTATAATACA
Organism: Argiope bruennichi; assembly: GCF_947563725.1. Lineage (NCBI taxonomy): Eukaryota > Metazoa > Arthropoda > Arachnida > Araneae > Araneidae > Argiope > Argiope bruennichi. Next base: position 27,701,489 of record NC_079158.1, on the reverse strand, counting down.
CTGCACATGTATCGTAAGTTTGGAAAATAATTTTGACCATTACCAGTAATTTTTTTCACTAGCTTTTTATTGAAAGACAATATATCAATTTTGCCAACATTTTTTAATATTAACAACTCCGTTCTTTTGAATTTTTTTCTTTTCTTTTGTCTATTCCTTTCATCTCAAACAAATAAACAGATTTAGTGATCTCTGTATCCATGCTTTGATCAAAATAAATATTCGGATAATGGAAACCATTCTTTTTCGAATATCAAATTCAAACCAAATGTATTAATGTCACACTAATTAATATCCCTTTTCCACCCCACTCTTTCTAATCAGTAAGCCGTCAACAACTTTATTCGTCTTTTTCGCAAAGAACACGATTTTAATGCCTCTGCTGTATGGAAAGTGCCTAAAATATGCAAGATTCTGTATTTAAAAAGAATCTAAAATTGATTGGCGAACCTCGTGAAAAATTGCATAAAAAATGGACTCATTTGCTTCAATTACTGTTCTGCGAGAAGCTATTATTCATAATTAATAAAGATTTGGAAATAAGTTGAGTTGTTCCAAACCTTTTTCCAGAGTCATGATTAAATTAACTGCATTCCTTCCAAGCATAGTGAAATTAGACTATTAATCCTCGTAGTTCATTAAAATAAGCAGTCATCATTTATGTAGTATTCTGGTTAAATTTAGCTGAAATTGATTATGAAGGCTTTATATGCCTAGTGATGAAATGGCGTCTTGTTAAATTTTTTTCTTGTTCCTATTCTTTAAAGCAGTTTGAAGATAATTTGTGATCATTAAGATTAAATTTTAAATAAACAAATATAAAGATTTCTTCAGCTTTTTATTGCCAGGTCATATCTTATTTGGGATGAAAAAAGGAGAAATTTAGCACTAATTATCGTTACATTGGAGGATCCATTTTGGAGTCAACATATCTCCATTTTCCATAATTCCATTTAAATTAAAAAAAAAAACATTTTAGCATAATTTTCATATTAATAAATTGGCAAAACTATGAAAGCTTATGAATTATAAAATATTAGATTTACATCTGTACTTACATTAAGTTCTTTAAAGCATTATTAAGCAATTTAAGGAATAAATAATTTATTTTTAAAAATATATTCCATTTTAATTTTTCATTTGTTCTATATTTTATTTTTCACACGATATATCCTGTGATATAAATATTATTTTTATTTTATACATGTTTGAAATTAATCATTTGCTTATTGTTTTCAGAATATCTAAATTCCTGTTATTGGAAATAGAAAAATTATTAATTTATAATTTTGGATAATTTTTCAAGAATTTTATTTAATTATGCTTAAGTAAATATTTTTAAATTAAATAAATAAATAACCATGCATATTTCCATGAAATTATTACTTTCGTTGTGTTAATTATGTTAAGATTAATTTAAGAATATAGTGAAATGTGAAATTAATTGATAATTAATGAACAAAAAAGGGTTTTACGATGAGCATTGCCTAGGTAGATTTAGGTATTTTAAAGCCCTATGAGCATCAGAAGCATTAGGATATAGAAACCCTTAGACACGGATATAGAAAAATATAGAAATATAGAAAACACGTGACAGTTCGTTTTAGAACAAAGGAAGTGCTTAAAATCATGTTTTATATCGTATTTCTATTCATGTATAAAAGTATCATATCCATCACCAAAAAGAAAAAGACTGAACTTTTTATGAGCATATGCATATTTAAATAATATTTGTTTTGGTATGAAACATACTATTTTCAATGACATTTTCAAGGAGCAAATTTTGCATCTTAAATAAGAAAAAGAAATTTTGCTAATTTTTTTTTTTTTTTCGTTATTGAGGTTGTATCTCAACAGCTGTAACTTCCGAAACCGCATAGCTCACTCAAGTTATAAGAACCTAAATGGGGAAGATTTATTTCTACAGCATTTTTCTAGAAAGCTATTTCTAAACTTCAATAAGTTCCCCTTTCACCCACTTTTAAAATATTTTTTTCGCTATATCCTTAAGAAAAAAAAGAGTATCTATATATATTACTTTGGGGTTTTTTTTCTTACATTTAAAGGTAAATGTGTTTTGTTTTTAAAAAACAAAAACAAGTATCAAATGCATGGATATAATAAAATGTTAAGTAATAACAGTTACATGATGTTGTTACTTGGCTTCACTTGTGTTTAAAAAAACAAGAAATGCGAGGTAATAGTTTTGTGTGAGGTTACAAAAAACACGTTTTTTAGTGAAAAAGGTTTAACATTTTAAGAGAAATGTTTAGTTTGCTCCAAAGATGGTAAATTAAACGGGATTTTTTTTTAAAGCATAGTGAAACATTACTATAAGATTTGTTGTTCTTTTATTTATTTATTGTTTGTAGTCGCATAATTTGATCCTTAAGAGTAACTTATCATTAAAATTTCATGACAATACTGTTGGAAAAGGCAAAGCAATAAAGAAGCCTTTTTTCGCATACATATATTTAGTGTAGAATAATGAAAAGTGAAATGAATGCTAATAACATTCTAAAAAATAGAAGATGATAAATTAAAGCGAAATAGCCATTAAACAAATCATATTCAAAAAATCACAATAATTCATAAACATATAAAGGAAATGGGTAAATGCATACCTTTTCTGTGACATTATCACTTTATTTACAACTTTAAAATGCCATTGAAGAAACTCTTGGGAGATTACAAAATATCCTAATGCTTTTACTGTTATCTTGAGGATTAACTTCAAGGGAATGGGTTTAAAATTATCCACACCATGAATGCTGTAATCAATTATATAATGTCTATCCCATTACAAGTAATTATCTATAGATATTTATTCATTATTTGATTCTGAATTAGAATATATTCATGATTTCTTTCTTCTGAAATTTTTACTTCTGATATACAATTCATAAAATGAGATTTTATTATTATGATTACGATATTAACTAATTTTAATTAACAATTTACTATATTAAGTAGTCTATATATTATTACTCTATACTTGGTTATTGATAATCAAATTAATTGCTTACATTTTAAACCAGAAAATAGAAGAAATAGAGAGAATTAAAAATTAACGCTTTTTGAATAGGAACTGCTAAGTGAGTTAAAGTTTGTGATTGTCTATTTTGAATTCTTTTATAGAATTCCTTTTTTTTTTTTTTTTAAATTTCCGAAGTCAGAATTTGCTTCACATTGGTTGTTGATAAAGATGTCAAAATAATTTAAAAGCCGAACACAGATGACTGAAAGGCAAAATTTTCACCAATAAGATTTGAAATCGTGGCAGCATTAGAAGACGTTCCTCGAAAAATTACACTCTCGTGGTAGTTTTAAAAGACTTGTTCATTTGATATGGTAATAAAAGGATACTGAATGACATGATTAAGACCATTTTTGTTTACTGAAGTGCCGATGCTGATTTTTGTCGTTAAAAGCGACAATTTTTAATTAAAAAAGTCTCGTGGAACAACGAGTCTTAACAATATGCCGATGGAAGCAAATTAGCTGGATTCATAAAATCTTTTCAGGGAAAAGACCACGTTAGATAGTTTACAAAATGGCTAAATTCTTGGAAACGAACTATGTGAACAGAAAACTTAATTATCCTCTGACAGTGTCTGTTTGGTAGAACTGCAACTCGTTATTGCTTTGTCAAAATGTTTCATTTGAACGAATTGGTTTGAGGAAGATTGAGTTTATTTTTCTGTAAAGATGTTTAGATAAAATGGAAACTGAATGTCACTCAACAAAATGTCCTTATTTTCAAGCAAGCATTATATATTGAAAGAAACTTTTATTTCAAAGAGTAATTGCAGCATTTTGAGTTGAAATCTGAAGGCACTATATTTTTATGAAAAAAAAGGTAAATTTCAAAGTAGGGTTGAAAGAAATAGGGCAAAACCCTCGGTAACACGTTGAAATTCCAATGCCTTTTCACATAGAATCATTTATAACAAAATTAAAAAAGATATTTAAAAAATTGAAGATTTTTTTAGTTAAAATAATTAACTTTTCAGACTCTTTCTTTCGATTCGTATTAAATTCGCCTTCGGTAGGAAAATTTATTAATTAAACATCCGTCACCATTGGATTTTAAAACATATTTCCTGATTATCAAACTTTTCTACTGATGAATCGCTACGAGGTAAGGTTGCTCGATTCTAGAATTTATTCATTTTTGGAGTAGGAATCATTTCGTTTTCTAATTTATTTTTAATTCGAAAATCTTTTCAGATGATTAAATTTTTGGCCCAAATAATATATGACAGTCTTAAAATAGAAAATTAAAAAATATATATTAAAATAACATTTTTAAAGTATTGCAAATATTTCATGCTTAAACTGTTTTCCAAATGGATTGGATTCGTGGTTATTTTAAATTTTAGATTTAATTATGAAACTAATATATTCATTAAAAGTTCGGAAAGTTGATAGAATATACATTTTATGAGTTTCCTTTAAAGAATTTCAAATTCGCTTGTCTATGGTTCGGATGATTTTTAAAATAAATGATATTTTTAAGTATAGAATACATTTAGTAACAATTTATGAATAAATTAACCTTTATTCCTTAGGAAATATCTGGGTTCTGCCATGACAAAATTGTTTTTGTTATTATCTACAACTTAATTAGCACATACAGTTTTTTAAAATAAAATTTATTAAAAATATTTGCTTACATTCTTAATTTTCAAACATTTGCGTTTAAGACATTTCTTAACTATAGCTATAACTGTCAAATGTTTCTTATTTAAGACGTCATATCAATTCCTTTTATTTATTTGGAACTGAAAATTGAATAATTTTTTTTATTTGTAATTTTTTCCATTATAAAACTGAAAATACTCAAGTTGTAAATTTTAGGAGTATTCTCTCGACTGCTCACGAGTACCAATGTTATATCATAAAATCAATTGTTTCATTACTATCATCTCATCAAGTTTTATGTGTTTTTAACCACTATACATGCCATTTAAAACTATGATATATTGTATCCCAATCATTTTCTTGCATTAAACAAACAGCATTTATAAATGCATCAAAAGACATTTTTCTTCTATTAGTTTTTATATACATTTTTTTATATTTTATTTTTTACCGTTTGATAACTTTATTTCTAGAAAATGTATCTATTTGTTAATAGAATCTGTACCTATTTGTTAAAAGTTTCATTTTATTTCTGAATCAACAGGATTATATATTATATATATATAGTTTTGTTTTGACGTCACTCATTACGTTAAAAAGTTTTTTTATTGTCTTGTAAATGCGAATAGTTTCTATATGAAGGAAGAAAGCACAGAGTTGGATTCTTCATACACGAATAATAGTTAAATTATTTGAGTCGAACCAAACTAATATTAATAATTCAACTTAGTCCACTTCTGAACCCAAAACATGTATTTCCTTTTTCTTTTCCATGCGATTCTTTTCCTAAGAGTCGTTGAAAAATCGTCATTAAAATTGCTACCTTAAGTTATAAATAAATTAATATAATTATGGGATTATTTCTAAAAGCTTTTACAGTGAAATGGATTCCTTTCATATGTCTTCACAATTTCATGGGAAAACTATCTGTGTGAGCATTTAACATCCAAATACTCATTATCTCAAGAAACTGCATCATTTTTTTTTCCCAACACATGTGCATGGAAAACTAAAATTAAATTTTCTATACTTCAAGTGGGAACAAATTAGCTATATCTGACAGTTTTTTTTTTTTTACTTTATTAAAAAAGCATACTTTCATATCATAAATCATACTTTCATCCATATTTTTCATACTATAAACAGTTGCTCTGAATTTATCAAATCAATATCAATGTGGTGAAAATACAGTTAATCAAGGAATAACTGAAACTAACAGAAATATAAAACAATAGATCAAAGCAATAAACTAATATAAAAGAAAGTCAATTTGAGAACATTCCCAATGGTTAAAAGAAAAAGTAAATATATTATAGGTGGAAAGTACGGAATAAACGCTTGTTTTCAATACATCTCTTCATTATCTTACTCTTTTCTTATTATCCTTCGTTACAATTTCCTTTTAACATAAAGTATACAAGTTGTGATCCTTGTTACATAAGCATGTTGCCCCACCTCCAACTTGTAACGCAATCAAGCGGTATGTGTAAAAAACCATCAGTCTTGTAACATCATCGATGTAGCAGCGCGCCGAAAAGCAAAGCTCAAAGGAACTTCCGAAAGCGGAGAAACAATAAAATTTTTAAATTACTAAAAAGGTCCGTCATCATTGTTGAACCTCTCCATTTTGGTCCGTCGAGCCGGAGACGGATTAGCGAAAATATGGATGAAAATAAAGCTAAAAAAGCCAAAGAGTTAAGTAGAATCCGTGGAAGGTTAAAAGCGAAACTAACAAGTATTAAGAAGTCTGTTGAAAGTATTCAACGGTTGAAGAAGAAAATAAATTTATATTCAGCTGTCAACAAAAGTTGACAAGTGTGTAAGAAATAAAAAATGAATTAGAAATTTTATTCAAGAATTATTTAGAAATCGACGAAGATGAAACACTAATCCAGAAGTGCGAACAAGAAATGTTGGATATTGAAGAAAGAAACGAAATAGAGGTAAGTTTGTAATGCTTACTCTCTAATTATAATGTTAAGAAAATGTAATTCAAAATATAAATGATCAAAATTCAAATTTTAAAGCTTATATCAATCATATTGAATTAAAAATGAAACTTCCGGAAATTCTCTTACCGCTATTTTACGGAAAAATGGAGACTGGGTAGAATTCAAGAATTAATACAAGGTTCAGATGGCTTGGTCAGAGTTGTTGTAATAAAAGTTTTGAATGGTGTTATTAAAAGAGGTGTTAGTCAAATATGTTTACTCCCCAAAAATTAATTGGATTTATATGTGTTTATGATTGTAAATGATATATAGAGACTTGAACTTATTTGTATATATAAGAATTATTTCAGTATTATTTTGTGTAAATTTGTATATAAGAATTATTTCAGTAGTTTTTGTTTTGTTTTTATATTTATTGATTTTTTTTTATAATAATTCTGTCGAATTTATTGTGATGTGTGAATTTCATATAGTGTCTGAATATTGAAACCGTGCAATTTCAAGACGGGAGTATGTTACGTAAGCATGTTTCCCCGCCTCCCACTTGTAACGCCCTCAAGCGGTATATGTAAAAAACCATCAGTCTTGTAACATCATCGATGTAGCAGCACGCCGAAAGACAAAGCTCAAAGGAACTCCCGAAAGCGGAGAAACAATAAAATCTTTAAATTACTAAAAAGGTAAAAGGTAAATTACTAAAAAGGTAAAAGGTTAAATTACTAAAAAGGTATCATTGTTGAACCTCTCCAATCCTCATAAATAATTTATTCCAATTACAGATGTGTATTGAACTGTTCAAACAGTGTTTTTTTTAATCTTATGTACCTTTTCAAAAGTCACCACAGCGATTAAATAACTTCTCCTTCTTCTGAAATATTCAAATTGATTATTGCATGAAACAGCTTGTGCGATTAATTATTAATTCGTTGTCATTCTAAAATTATATATTTTGATTCAGACAATGACAACATTAATAATTAGACTAAGAGAAAACTGTAATAATTAGATTAAACATTAATAATTAGACTATGCGCCTTTTGCTCGATGAATATATCTCTAAATACCTGTTATACGCTTAAGATTCGTAAAATATATATGCAAGATGATATATTTTAAAGTCCAAATATGTCCGAAATCAATACGCAACCCCTGTGAAAAATGGTAAGTTGTAAATACCTCGTTACCTTCCATGACTGATTCACGACTAGCAATTAATCATAATTCAAAAGTAGTTAAAGTTGCATTGAGTTGTTTCAAACCGTCATCAAGTGACAGTGATTAAATAGGAGTATTATTGTATTTACTCGACGTGAGAGGGAGAGATTATTAATCCTTACACTCATTAAAATCAAGCAGTTATTTATGCAGCAGTCTAGACAAAATGGTTAGTAGCTGAATAATGTGGCGGATTTCTAGATAGGCAGACTATACAATTGCCTCGGGTAGTTTGGCTGTCGGGTAACAGATCTATTTTTTTAAAAAAAATATTAGCTTAATTGCAAATAAATAAATTTTTAAATAATACAGACACAAATACAAAATTCTAAAAATACAATTTCCATGAATTATAAAATACAAGAATACTTTCAGGATTTTATCAAATTGAATTAGGTAATCTCTTTCATTCCGTTCCCTTAGTATCGTATTCACGCAGTCTCGTATATTTAATAAACAGCAACATGTGGTTATATAATCCTGGGTACAAATGCGGTTGTCACTCAATTATGAATCATATTATCTAAATAAAATCATAAGTTTTTAAAAGGTTACTGAAATATAAAAATTAAAAATATAATAAACATGCTAAAGATGTGCTAAAATTTGAAACTAAATTGATCGAAAAGAATTCATACGCTGTAAAAAATAAATACGTTCTAAAAAAAAGTAAAGCGGTGGTTTGTTTTACATTTCACGATGTTCAAACTTCCAAAGCCTCCTAATGAAGGAGTGGGCAAAATTCTGAAATTGAAATTAGACTGTTTAGAAAATATCGAAACTTTTCACTCATTCTAAAAGCAAGATTTTTGTCCAATAACTCGAATGAAACCATATGAACCAAAATCTCGTTCGAGGAGACCATGCATGACGAATATTCGAGTGATAAAAAGAATGGCCGCAAGTCTGAAAATGTCGCAGTTCACGAAATTATTAGGGCATCCCGGTTGCAAATTCAAGAATATATAACAGAATCTGGTTAATTATCCACACATAAATGACTCGTGTATTATACCACTCTCAAGACGTTGTTTTTATAAGAGATCATATTGGTTTCGTAATCGTATATTATATGATGATAAATGGATGGCTGTCCTTATCATTGATGAAAAAATTTAACATAGATGGAGAATATAAAACATTGGCCTGATTTACGAAAAAAGCCCAGGAGATTTTTTTTTTTATGTATCCAAATAGGAGGTGGATTTGCTATGGTGTGGGCGGTTTTCGATGTCAATGGTCAGGTGGGTCTGGCCTATTTAGATGGCCGATACAATTCTCTTAAATGCACAGAAATAATAAAAAATTATCTATTGCCATTTACAGAAAGCATAGGGGGACGAAGCTGATAATATCAGTATAATAATGCTTTAATTTATATTTCCAATGATACGAAAGTTGATTCAAATCCCATAATGCATGCCTTGTTCAATGCAAACTTTGAAGAGGGCCAAAATGCATAGTGCGGCTTGGAAACAGAAATCTTACAACTTTAATTGTATGAAAAAAAAAGAACATGTATGCCATAACATACTGAAAAATAGAAATATTTTAAACTTTTAAAGACATTGGATTCGGCACTTTTTTTTTTTTTAATTTTGTACATTACACCTATTCAGGCTCCTAATATTTTCATTTTATTATATAAGTGAGTTATATATATTGTTATTTTTTCTAAATATTTCGATGAGCGAAGGGTTTTAATGAATGTATTCGTTATTGTTCATATGACTTTCTGTTCTGCTAAAGCAATCTTTTACTAAATTCTATAAACTTATTATTTATAGAAATTATAGTAAAAAAACATGAGTTTCTAGATTATATGAATTTATTCCGTTATAATTTATTACATCAGTAAATTATTACGGAATAAATTATTACTCTCCAGTATTTAGCTCAATGAAGTTTAAATGATACATTTATTCTTGACTCTTCGATTAGCCATTTTTCAATACAAGAATCGAATTATTGATGTATGACGGGACATAATTTTTTTTTTCCTTTTGTCCGTCGAAAAAATGTAGCGTCATTTTTCCATTCTACCCACCTTTTCTTTTCCACCGGATGGACAAGAGACGAACGTCTTGAAAAAATAAGACAGAAGTGAACCCTTTTTGTTTAACGACCCGGAAACTCACCTACCTTTCTAACAGGAGGGAAGCCGGATTTTTTTTTTAACTCCATTGTGTGAAGAGCCTTCCTTTTAAACTGGCTTTTGGTGTAATAGCGTAAGCTAGATATATATAGTAAATTTAGTATTTTGGAAGAAACATTGTAGAAGTCTTTTCCTTCTTAATAAATTCCTTTTATTTTTATTCTATTATTATTTGTTAGTGACCCAAGTTTCCAGAATTTTTTTGGTTTACAATGAACAAGTCAAAATCAATTGTTCCAACATAAAAACATTCATTTAAAATTTTATGAAAAAAAGAAATGCGTTATACACTTAATAACTACTATTAACATAAATATATATCAATAACCAAACTGCCCATCTCTAATTGAAAGCTTTCAGATTAAATCTGATTGACCGGACCCCCGTGACAACATATCTGGTGCGAACTATATTTGAGTCCTAAGGGCCATCACCGACCACTGAATAACTATTCCTGTGGAAAGCACGTACCGTCATTGGCAGGGAGTAGTCAACCCCAACACCCATCATTTCTGTAGGCGAGAACCATCCACCATACCGGAAGTTTCTCATCCTTATTTCTGAGGGTCCCCGTGAAGAAGAAATATATATATCAATAATAAAAAGATAATCATTTTGATTATATGCAAGATATGTAATAATGATTTTTATTGAAGTTTAATTATATTAAGTCTAATCCACACAAAAAATTTGATAGTGTTTAATCTAAGCAGTAAATCAGAAAATATGCTAGTTTATCAGTTTATCTTTCAAAAGTGGTTCTCCTAAACGACAAGCAGCAGAGAATGAAATAGGTATGTGCAAGTTATTTAAAAAATAAAAAGAAATCGAATAAAATATTTGGTTTTTTGTCACAATGTTTCGTTTAATATTCAAATGTCCTTTTAAGTAATTCTAATCAACATGCTAGGTTACTCATGTTTACTAAATCCTTTCTAACTAAAACGGGAAATCAGAAAAAGAAAAACATTACGTAACATTTTTACGGCTTCGCATACAAATACTAAAAAGAAGATCATGAGTCTTCGGGTCATGGCAATAAAAAACATGATATAATGGATCTTCTGTAGTCGTCCTAGGAATGCTGGGGTAAAAGAAATGAAATTAAAAAGGTTGATGGACTCCTAGCAGGTGTTCAATGTACGAAGGTAAAACGAACTGATTGACTCAGCTTCTGATCAAGGAATAGATAAAAGACGAGAGGAGGGACAAAAATAAACGAAAAACACTACAGAGAAATGTTTAAAAATTTGTTTATAAGTAATAGACATAAAAATAATTTAATTTGAAGCAATTCCAATTACATCAATAGTAATTTTTTTAAAAATGAACCCTCTACCAAAATTTAAAGTATTTCAACAGCATTCAACAAAAATCGAAACGGGAAAATCTGTTTAAATATAAAGTATTATAAGTACATAGAGATAAAAATATTTGAATTTCGATAGATACCAATTACATTTATTAAGTAAATTTAAACAAAATGGAATGTCAGACAGAAAATAAAGCATTTCAACATGTATAGAATTTTAGAATTTCAATAACCAGTTTCTAGATTATGATGAATTTTAGTCGATACGATTCATGCCAAAATATAAGTATACATATGATTTTGCTTCAAAATTTAATAAAGATTTATATTTTAAAACTTTTAGTACTTATTTATTTAATTTCGAATTTACTTAAAAGAATCTACATTATATGCATTAGAAATGTTTTATTGCTATATCAGAAATTATGCTATAAATTAAAAGATACGGCTTCAACTCAGTGGAAGCTAGGATTAAATTTTTTAATATCAAAGCTATAATTTGGTGGTGAACTTTAGAGCATATATCAAAAAGTAATGCAATTACAGCCATCTAATGGTAAACTAAACATAACCAATCATAAATATAAAGTATTTTCATATCAGTTTTATAAATAATCGTATTAAATAAACAATGTGTTGCCACTATACAGAAAAACAATACTTAGTATGTAAAAGATACATTTTCTCATCCTCAAAAGGATTTAAGTAACATTCATACGATCATAAATTTGTCTACCTTTAATTCTGATGAATTATAGGCATTATCATTTAGAAAACGCGGGTATAAAATTAGCACTATTTTGATATCGATTGAATCATATGTCTGTTAATAGCTTATCTGAATTAAAATAACGTCAACAATCTACTCTTTAGGGTATTACATAAATGATATCGCCCCTTAACATTTAGGTTACAAACTAATTATTACGATAACGGCATTTAGTGAAAGTTGAATTCGCTGATAACCAGCATTTACCTTTTAAAGCCGTTACTATGATCATAATTGCGATGATATAAATAGTCAATAATAATTATTTTCTAATAGCTACTTAGATGAAATTCCATTTAAGTTATTTTAAATATGCTGGTATGTGTTCAAATATATCTTCAAGTGTGATTTTTGGGGAACATATCGAGTTCCAAGGAAATTTAGAAGGATTTATTTGATCAAAAATAATTTCGAAAAAAGAATGCCTTAAGTGTGGAAATTGGAATCTGCTAATTGGAACATTCACTGCGCTTGAAGTTTGAAATTTATTTAAAATGCTTTAGTAAGGATTCCAATTAGTGACTGCATTTCAGACAAGTAAATGATTATGGTACCAGTCGAGGTTAATTTTAGTGCATCTCTAATGATCAAGTGAAATCGAGCTCACGTTTCAACAAAATTTGTTTTCAGGTAAGCTTAATTATGCAGACGTTATGTTTAATTTTATGAAGATCCGAAAGTAATTTGTTTTGGATCAAATACCTTAATGATACTAATTATTTTAAGATCATCACTCTGATTATCATGTCAGATAAGCACTTTATATAAAGTAATCAATAAGTTTGTTTGATCAAAGAGTTTATTTAATTAAATTTTAAAAAAAATTCATGATAAGATTTATTGTCCGACCTTTATAAAGTCATATTTTGACGACACGCGGCAGATATTGTCGTACATCTTTGGCTTAAATAGAGATCAGATGAAGAATACGAAGAACCCAAGCTTTTCTTCGGACTCTCACATCGCAAAGATTTATTTTGATGATAAGCTCACATACGTGCAGGATTTTTAGTTTACTCGAGTTTCGAACTCTTTCTCTAAACTAAAGCTTTCTTATTGAGTCATTGCAAACTGGGGAACTGTTACAAATACTGAATAAATCGACATTTTATATTTTTCATGTAAGTAATATTTGTGAGACAAAAGCAACAAATATATATTTGTATATTCCCGTTATTTTATTTTTTCGATCGTTTTCGATTTTTTCCTTTGCTCACATTTCCTCTGTTCTGCAAATTAATGATCTTCAAAAATAAATTTTCTTCTATCTAAAAAATGTTTCGCTAAATTAAAAAAAAAAACTTTATAAAGAGATGAGGGTCTAAACATCAATAGAAATATTCAAAACGGATGCTGCTGTTGATATATAGGCAACAAATATATGTAACGCATTAATTCATTACTTAAATAACCCTTTCCTTATTAAAGAAAGTGAAAGATAGAAAATTTATTTGAAATTCTTTTACAACATATCAGACTTTTTTTTAATTAATTCCCAAACTAAAACATGAAAAAACATTTAAATTAGCCAAATAAATTTTTTCAGCTACATATAATATAAACACATATAAACACTTGACTTCATGAAAGAAGACATATCTTTAAAACATATTCCCTTGATGAGTGCCATAATGATTTCTGAAAAATTATACTGCAATACTGGATATATTTCCAATATTTCTCAATAAAAGAAAGTGAAAGAAACGAAATGATTATCATACTCTGGTTCCTTAATAGTTATTCTTGTCTTTTTAACTTTATTTTATAAAGGAAATAAAATTATCAAAATGAGATATTCATAAAAATGCATCAGAGTTTTGAAATACTCAAGTATTCTACAGAGATGAGAAAAGGTAAAGATAGAAAATTTCCATCAATTGGATTAATTCGTCAATTGAATTGGATGTTATTATTTTATCAATACTAACATTTGCCACTCCTATTTCCTGTCTGACTGCCATTGAGCAAGATGTATAGTTTTCACGTTCTTGTGGGATGATTATTCATACAAAAACCATATATTAAATTCTTTCACATTAATTTTAATAAATAACAAGCTTACAATATTTCTAAGCTTTCTAACATTAAAAGAGATCCTTATATCACTGATAAGATAATAATGCATCTCATCATATAATGCTGCCATACTCGGACAATAATGCATCTCATCACATAATGCTGCCATACTCGGACAATAATGCATCTCATCACATAATGCTGCCATACTCGGACAATAATGCATCTCATCACATAATGCTGCCATATTCGGACGATAATGCATCTTATTACTTAATGCTGCCATACTCGGACAATAATGCATCTTATTACTTAATGCTGCCATATTCGTACAATAATGCATCTTATTACTTAATGCTGCCATATTCGTACAATAATGCATCTTATTACATAATATTCTCATACAAGTTAAATAATATTTTGCACTCTGAAAATTATCATTAAGTGTTTAAACTTCTTTCATTTAATATTTCTTTTTATTGTATCTCCTCAGCATGCTTCTCTTTCGTTCTGATAGAAATGTCAAAGATTTCTTGGTAATAAACGTTTGCATTTGCCTTTTTTAATAGATAGCTTATTTATTAAAAAATTCAAGCTTCAATAGTCAAATAAAAAAACGGATATCAATATTTCGGATAAATGGTAATTAAAAGAGGTAATTTTAGAATACAATTATTACCTCATGGATGCTCAAAATTCTCGATAAATCTATTTCTTAAAAAATTCGATTTCCAATTCATAATTTGAAGTATCTTTCTCTAATGTTAATAATAATTAACATTAAGAATTAGTAAAAATTAACGCTTTGTATTCGAATGTCTTCTCTCAAGCACCATTGAAGACGGTGCATTATTGACATTTTATTTATTTATTTATTTTTTAATTTTAACTGTTAAAAATACTTACAGAATGTTAAAAAGATATGGATTCCTTTTCCAGAGAAATTCAAAACAATTTTACGTATTTATTTTTTGTTATAATAAATAGGGCCATGTATTAAATGAATAATTATACCTCGAATTATCCTTCTGAGTTTCAAAGGGTTAAAATCAAAATCCTTAAATATCTTAAAATTTTGTTTCTTTTTGTAATCATCGTTATTGGAGAGTAAATCTTTCCGTATAGGATATTTATAGTGCTCAAAATATTTTTTATAAAATATTTTGGCACATAAAATTTCTTAATTCTTTTTTTTGAACGTTTTGAATTATAATGTTAAATTTAAATCAAAAAGAATTTTAAAGATATTTAAAGAAAATTTTCTACATTTGTTATAAATAATTTCTCAAGAATGA
Organism: Argiope bruennichi; assembly: GCF_947563725.1. Taxonomy (NCBI): domain Eukaryota; kingdom Metazoa; phylum Arthropoda; class Arachnida; order Araneae; family Araneidae; genus Argiope; species Argiope bruennichi. The sequence continues at coordinate 27,686,131 of NC_079158.1, read as the reverse complement.
TATAAATTTTATCTCAGCCTGGCAAGTGGCTATTTAGCGTCAAGTTAAGTTAGTTATAGTCCCATTTTTAAAAGCAACAACAGTGCTATTTTTGGACAGATATCGTAATTTTTTACCTGCCAACTGTTTTAATTTAACGGTTTGGTCCCAAAGGTCTTAACTGGAACCAGATCCACTTACATGAAGTTTCTTCTGTGGAATTGGGTCCCGAACCTAGAACTCTCCACTACCAAAGTCCGGACCTTACCATCGGGGCACTGCCACCTCTATGACAAATAAAATATAATAGCACCTATAAAAATAGTTTTTCATCCACGAAACATAGTTTTAATTTAATTTAATCATAATTTTAATTATATGAGTAATTTTGATGTTATCATATTTGTTAATAAAATATATAATTATTTTTTTTGGTGACAATATAAAAAATATTTTCTTTTCTTATTAGCAGACTATTTGGTGTCAATAGAAATTCCTTTCTATATGGTTTATATTTACATGCCTTAAATTCCCACTCTCTTCTTTTTGATGTTTCTGTGTCTATCTAGAATCATATTTCTGCTGTTTCTTTCTAAGTGTATCTTTTAAATAGATAGGAAGCTCAGTAATCTTAAAAGATATTTCACTGATTTTAACCAATAAAGCTTCTATATCAATTATTATATATTAATGAATTAACATGATTGAGAATATATTTGTTTCTAAGCTGGTTTATAAATTTTTTTTCGAACGATAATGGTCCCAAAAGCATTGCGAAAAAAATATTTTAAAAAAACGGATACTGGTATCCAATTAAATATCTTAAGGAATAATTTATTTCAAAAGTTGAGAGAAGGACATTTGACCACATGGCACAGTATTATTCTAGAGTTGAGTTGAGTTTAGATTAGTTTAGTTTAATTATATTAACGTCCCGTTGTAAAGCAACACTAGGGCTATTTTGGGATGGACGTCGTAATTTTGAACCGCGGTCAGATGACAAGGACGAAACCTGAGCTGGCACCCCCTTCTCCACACCACACCAGCGGGAGGACGTTTGGCATGACGGATTTAACGTGCAACAGATCCCCTTACACGACGGTTCTTCGGTGGAATCGAGTCTCGAACTTGAAACCCTACGGCTCACAAGCCGAGACCTTACCATCAGGCCGCCGCGGCCGTATTATTCTAGAAATTTAGCTTAAAAACAAACAGATGTACAAATTTCCGAAAAATCAAACTAACCGATACATGTTTTTCTGTTTTATGTGATAAATATATGTAAAGATATTTTTAAAATGCGAATAAATTATAAATTTATATTTGATTTAAAAGGTTTAAATTTTTTTTAAATGCAGTCATAAGAGATAAAAATATAATTTTGGAAAGTTCAATTACAAAAACGCTTTCAAAGCTTAATTAATCAAAAGAAACATATTTTGTCATTTATTCATTTGAAGCAAAACATTTTTTTTTTTTTTTTTGATAAAACGGTACTTATAATGGAAGCTAAGGAAACTTAGGGGTATCAAAGTATAAGGTTCATTAAAAATGAATAATCTAAACGAAATTCTGATTCGGAAATTTCGAAACATAATATCATTACCTCAAAAAATTTCGAATACAAGTCAGATGAAATAGAAATTAATTAATTCTAATTAATTAATTAATTAATTCAAAATTAATTAATTCAAAATTTTGAATACAAGTCCGATGAAATAGAAATTAATTAATTAATTCTAATTGTAAAACGTAAAAGAAAAATATTTTTTTAATTTGAATTCTGAGACTGGAAAATACAAAAGCAATATTATTAACAAAGATATTAAAAAAAAATACAGCAAAACAACTTATGAGTTATTGTTGGAAACGAGGGAATAATTACATATTTTATGCGTAGGTTTTAAAAAAATCATCCGATAACATTACAGTTATCTAAATTTAAAATAACCAATTAAAATATGAATATTGAAAAAAATTAGAACAATTAAAGAAAAGATTAAAGAAAAGAGAACAATTTTATTTTGAAAGATATTTCATCTGATAGAAATAGTCTTATTTTTAGATAACGTTGTCAATCCATAAAATTTTAATGATTGAGTTTTTAGGAAATCTTGAAAAAAGGCATTATAATTAGAAATCTTATATGTATTTTTCATTTCCATTAACACTCATCGCCATTTCTCATAAAGGGTGTTTCTTTTTCAAGAAGCAGGTTTAGATTTTAGTGGCTAATTATATTCAATGTTTATTGAAAGTCAAAAGAAAGAAAAGAAGGGAGAAATTGCATTTTATGTTAATAGGATATCCACTTTAATAATAAATTAATAACTACTTTTTGGATAATTGAAGACATTTTTTTTTTTGTTGTTCCATTAATATATTATTGAAAAAATTGCGTTACAATTTTTAAAAACAGTTCTTATAATTAGAATATTTCGTTCGTGATTACATATCGGAAAGTTCTTAGCGTACAGCATCAATACATTTCCTTTCATAAAAAGGTTTTAAATTCTTTAGAGGCCTGCTATCTTCATATTGGTGAATTACATATATTTTGATTAATTTGAAATGAATAATCTCAGTTATTCCTATTGTGGAACAAATACACACTTTTCTTGCATTTGAAAAATTTTGTTTGTTCGAAAAATTAATAGTTTTTCAAGCAATTTGCATATTATATAAGGTAAAATTCATATTTTTAGCAGTTTCATGTCCGAAGACCGAGAAAACATTTTTGAATTTTAATCTTCGCTTTATTCCACCCCGGGAGGCATAATTTATGTATAAGCAAGAAGCGACGAGGTACGTCAATCTACAGCACGACACGAAAGCAAGAGAAAAGAACGACAGAAATATTTCCCCCAGTGATTATAAGCTATGAGATTTTGATAGGGATTTCTTTACATGTGTTGATTTTGGTAAGGGAATTATAGGTATTTTTTAACAGAATTTGTTTAGATTGACAGATTTTTATCCCTTCACTCGGAGTGTGGAAAATGCCGATTTCAGCAGTTTTGCAGAACTCGTGTAGGATTAATGAAATAAAAAGGGTGGAATCGGATCAGGATATTTTCTGATTAAAATGTTTTCTTATTAGAAAACATTTTAGATTTAAGTCAATATATCGGTTAAATTAAGATAAAAATTATTAAATTAATTAAGATTTAATTTAGATTTAGAGATATCATTACACATGATAAATAAATAGATGATGCCAGCAAGTAATCTTTAGTACTTTGATTTTTTTTTTTTTTTTTTTTTTTTTTTTTTTTTTTTTTTTGGAATTCTGATGTTCTTAAATTCCCGGATTTCCTAAAAATGATGTAAAAATTATTTTAAGTTTACATTTTATGCTCGTAAAAAGGATTCACATTTCTGCTCGTAAAAAGGATTCACATTCTTTGGGTACATTTTTCAGAAACACATCAACTAAATCACACTCATTGACTGATTTATAAATATTTCTGAATTAAAAATATTTTAGTTCTCAATAAATATCAAACTCCGAGTCCAGTGCTTTTTAATAAATTTTAGCTTTCTATTTAAAATAAAATTTAACGAGGCTGATAAATAACATAAATAACAAAAAAATGTTAAATTATGATTGAGATATTGTAAAATTAACCAAATTCTCCAAAGCATATTTATGGTAAACTTTAAACTTACAAAAAAGGCTCATTATATACATAAAGAGAGAAACAAAAACATAATTTCAGTAGAAAAAAGTTTTTATAACTGATGTTTCTTGTAAGGATGACTATATAATCAATAAAAATACTATATATTTTATTTTTAGAAATAATTTTTAAATTTGCATAAGAAAGTGATAAAATGTGAAATGCTGTTATAATATTTTACAAATTTCGAATACTATAAGTAACGCTTAAATGAAAGATATTTTTATTACCATCAAAGCAGAATTTTAGATAGAAAAAGAAAAGTGAATGAATATATGTATTTTAATTTTAGAAAGCAATTATAATTTTCTTTTTTCTTCATGAAATTTGGGAGAGTAAATTTCGATCGAAACTACAAAAGTGTTCTCGGAAAACACCCAAAAAAAGAACGTTTGAAAGGAATTTCAGAAACTTTGCGGAAAATACTGAATTCTGACACTGAACTGTAACAAAAAATAATCTTTAAAAACTTCTTAATGAAATCTTTCTAATTAAAGTAATTAACTTTTCAATATCTTTCAAAAATCTACGGGAGATTGTACGAGAGTCGATTTGATTCATCAAGAATTCATCGCAACTATTCTATTTTTTAACATTGCTCCCTGATTATCAAATGTTTCTTTTTAAAAATTTAATAAGAATGTTCTCTTTTAGAACCAATTCATTTAAAAAGAGGAATTGCACATCAACTTTCACAAAATTTTTAATTTGAAAGTTTATTCAATTGTTTACATTTTTGATACAAATTGCATACGATATTCTTTAAAAAAATGGATGATATTGTTGGGCTGCAACTAATTTTAAACGATCTATTAAATAGTGTAAATGACTTTTATTTCAAAGGAAATTCATGATTATTTTGTAAGTTGCAATTAATAATTCATATCAATTAATCTTCCAGATTCCGAATGTTATAGAAAACATGCTTTGAATGAATGTTTTTGTAGAATTGACAGCATATTTACATCCATTAATAAACTAAGATTCTGAAAAATAAAAAGAAATTTTATAATTATAGGAGATTAACCTGTTAACCAGGTAATCAAATTCGTTTTACATTGAAGTATTTTGTCATACCCAGTTAACATGTTAATTATTTTGAATCTCTAAAATTAACTTCTTTGCAAAAACTTTGGATTTTGGAAACAATTTTAATTCCTCAAATGTATAAAGGGTATTTATACGTTTTCTGTGTTGAGTAGAACTGTACATATAATATTTTTTTTTCTGAATGGATGTTTATCTCTTCTTTTCCAAATATCATTGATTTTCTTTATATTTAAATATTTTGACGGATTGATAATATTTATTTTTTTTATTTGTAGCTGACGTTCTTAAATTTATAATAATTTGCACACATCGTTGTCTTAAGACTAAGATACTTCAACAATGAAATGAAGATCCAAGCAGTAACCTTAGAACATTCGGGAAACAACATGCAAAGTATACGCAGGGCTATCTAAACACGGCATTGCAATATACAAGGGGTGTTCAAATGAAAAGATACGAAACGACTCTGTGGGTACAAATGAAGACTTTATTCAAAGTATATACCATAGACTTGAGCACAACGATCCCATTGATTAACGAGCCGAAGGATTCCTTGTTACCAGAATTCCTGTGGCCGTGACGAGACCCAGTCTTTCACAGCGTCTTTGAGTTCGCCCTCCGAGGTGAAGCGCTTCCCTCTCGGATGTTTTTCTAGGGGATCAAAAACATGAAAATCTCAGGGTGACATGTCCGGGCTGTAGGGTGGATGGTCGAGCTGCACCCACTTGAACTTGGTCAGTTCCACGTATATGATCCTGGAGACTTGTGGACGTGCGTTATCATGGAACAGAATCACACCTTCCGTGACTAGCCCTGGTTTTTGTTCTTGATGGATCTGTGTAGTCTTCGGAGTATCCCAAAATACACATCGGAGTTAATGGTTCTTCTATCCATTTCCACCTTGTTTTCACATGCACTGCCACGTCTATTGAACGGCGCTCTTTATAAGAGCCTTTGCTCTCTCCTGCGCATTCGGGTGCCCACGCATGCTTCGATCTAAGCCGGATACTGCAATCGCATCCCTAAATGTCTCCATACTCTCTCCCATAGTGGCATAGGCAAATTTGTTAACGGTTACGCTGTTACGACGTTTCATACCTTATCATTTGGACACCCCTTGTATTAAAAGCACGATAAAAGGTGAAATTAAATGACCAGTTAGGTTAAAGCGGCCAATAAATGAGGGGCCTCAAATGTGCACTACCTATGGCTACAAAATACCTAAACCAGCCCCCGTTCATATGACTAACTCTTAAGAACAACAACAAAAGAGTTTTTACCTTCAAAATTCTCCTTTTCAACTGAAATTTAAAATATCTTCCGATTTTGTAGATTTTGCGTGTTGCTGGTAGTATAAGGAGTTTTAAAAAACATTATATTATATTATGCACCCTAAACCACCTGTTGGCTGCCTTTCCAACGAAACAAATCACACTAACATTTGGTGAATACTACGGCTCCTCTATAATTGGCACACATTTTTATTCTTTACATTCAAGCATTCTATAAGCATCTTAAAAGGGACCAACTAAACGACACTGCAAACGATGCATAACCGAAAGCTTGCTTCATATCGGCGTACTTTGTTATTAAAATAGTTATAATGAATCAGATCTGTGATATAGCAATTTATAGATGTAAATAATATTTAAATGAGGATTAGTTTAGTTACAATCCTTTTCCGAAATAACTATCACGAAGGCTACTTTATAGTAATTATAATTTTAAGCTATCGTCAAATGACGCTAAACTCTGGGCCGGTACTTCCTACTCTAAGTTCGTGTTATACCAATGGCAAGAGGAAGCGGTTCTCCAATAAAACCGATTTTTAAACCTGTAACTTTCTAATCCCAGAGAAGAAACTTCGCTCTAAAACACAAAGGATTTCGTATAAATAAGAAACTTTTAAATGATGTTTTGCTGTATTTCTTTCCAGATTGCAATTGCCCATAATAATTTAATATCCATAGCTTTCACTTTTCAAGACTAAGTTATATTAAGCTATAATATTAAAGATTACATTAAGTAACATTTTGTAAAAATTTGAAATATTAATAATATATCTCCATATTTAAAAGCTTTAGATTTTAAAATTTTCAATTCCGCATTTAAAGATACTTTATATGGTACAAAATCAAGTCAAATATTTATGAGAAACTATTACATAGAATTAAAAAAAAGAGTTGATGGGTTCTCAGTTTTTTTCTTTCTCTTCTTCCATCAACATTTCAAAACTAGCTTTGGGTTTTATAGAATAAGTTAATGATGGAACTTATACGAAAAGAAGGTTGCAGCAGTTTCTGAGGGTAAAGATCCCTGAGCACCCGAGGGCAGAAGTCTGACTTCTAGCTCGTATGAAGATGACACACACTCGCTTGCACAGTTCCTTTTTACGGGGGGGAGGGGCTCTTTCACATAACACAGATATGACGCAGGAGGAAGAACAACCATGCCCGAACCGGGACTTGAACCCGGCATGCCCAGATGCGCTACCCCTAGGCCAGGACGCCGGCAGAATAAGTTAATAAATGCTACATTTGAAAAGAATCATTTTAATTCAATTGTCTTACTCCCAATTGCTTTCGAATTATTCTGTTTTCTGAATCTCTGACTTATTTAAAAAATATATAAAAGTTTAATTCTGATCTTATCTGTTTTGTATATTTTTTTTCTTCCGAAAGAATTAATCAGCATTGAACAAAATCCAAAATGGAAACAGAGTCTTCTATTCCCTCCATTGAATTCCGAACAGAGTTTATTAATGAGACATTACTCGAAATTTCTAGTCTGAGACAATCTTTCGTTCCATTAAGATTTGAGAAAATTAATGATGACAATGATAAAGCAGTTCCTTAGTTAAATTTAATCCATTCCCTCGTCGAAGAGTAGGTATCTTAATGTCACTGCGCCTTATTAAGCTTCTGAATTATGTAAGATGCTATATTTAAGATGTCGCAATGAGATTTTGAAATTAATTCGAAAACTCTATGAAAAATGGCAAATTAGAAATTCGTCGTTATAGTTTGTGATTGATCAAAGAGAGGCCATTACTCTTAATATTGAAACAGTTACAACTCTGTTTTGTAGTATGGAACCTTCTTCTAACGAGAAAGATTAGGTTAGAGTAAATATTATTGCATTCATTCAACAATGAAGTAGAATTTTTCTATTGGCAGTTACAGTCATTAAGATAAATCAATCATCGGTTATGTAGGAGTCTGGCTAGAATAATAAAAAAAACCGTTTATGAAAGTAATTTCAAGGACAAAATGTTCTTTTTCTTTTTTTCATCAGAAGGATTGTGCTTCAATGAGATTAATGTGATTTGCTTTATATTTGCGTAGTTTTTTCTTATAAATATATGAAATATAGTTATTAAAACACAAATACCTTTCAGAGATATCTATAAGTATTTATGTTTTCATAGATGAATAATTTTATTGGAAATGTAATGCCATTATTTAACAAGCTTATATCTAAAAATACCAGTTAATGTTTCTGTTCTTTAACTGTAACTGTTTTGTAACAGGAATTTGTTTCCGTTTATCTTATTTTGAAGCATTCTTCATTTAAAATTTTTACGTGAAAAATGTGTTTTTAATTTCATTTTGGCGCTTATATCTTTTGCCATGTTTAGTCTTCATTTCTAATTAAGAATACGTTCATTACTATTTTTGTAATAACGCGCTTAAATTTCGTCAAGTATAGCAATTGATTTTGTTTTTATAAAAAGAGCAATCCTTGTTTTCAAACAATTAATGTTTAAAGTGTCTTTTCGTTTTCATGATCAGCTGTTGTTTTAGTTTTTTCGGAATTCTTTTGTTTACTATACTATTAATAGTGCATTTAAAACTTATCGTCTCTCTTCTTGGATTCATATCCTGTTTTTCTAAAAGTGATGTATAGAATGGATATGCAATCAAAGATAGTAAATATTGATATATAATACAGGGTGTTTATTTAGTCCTGGACCCATTTTGATGCTTAATAACACATAAAGTAATAAAGATAGATTAAAATTAATAACATAAATGGTTAAATAGACTCAAAAAGTTTCATGACCCTTGTCAATGAACTTCCACGTGTGCCCCCTTCGTCGCACGGAGAATATCAAGTCGATAGTCAATTTCACGCCAGGTAGCATCTTCTATCCTCCTTAGCATATCTGTTGCAAAGGCCATTCTCCTAGGCCTATCGTTCGGTTCCAAAACTTGAACAATTTGAACTTTGTATGCACACAGTCTTAATTTTTTCTTAATAATCTTGCACACCGTCGAATTTGGCATATCGAGTTCTGTTGCCGCTGATTCGACAGATATTCTAGAATTGTGTAAAAATGTCTCTTTGACACGCTCAACATCAAAATCACTTGTGTAAGGACGTCCGGAACGTTTCTTATCTGCGATACTTCCAATTTCTAGAAAATTCTTTTTCCACCGCAAGATGCTGTTTTTGGATGGAGGATCCTTTTGGTATATTCTTCTGAAATTTCTCTGTGCTTGCACTATCGATTTCGTTTTTATGAACCACCATAAAATCTGTGCTTTCTCTTGTGGTATATGCATTCTCCTTAATATCCGCTCGAATAAAACATCACATACAAAAGTACTACATAGAACAAACACATCAAAAGTAAACATAACATTGCAATAGTTGCCAAAAACAAAAAAGAAAAATGCAATTAATAAGCAGACGATATTTAAAAAAGTACAGATATTTAGACTGGAAAATGAAATTATCTGAAGTTAACCACACGTGCAGACGATATTTACAAAAGTAAAAATATTCAAACATGAAAAGGAAAATATGAGTTATTCCATCAATAAATGCCATAAGTTTGTTTATAGCTTCATTATTTTATGAGTTATTAAACATCAAAATGGGTCCGAGACTTTATAAACACCCTGTATTAAAATATTACTTTGCACTTGAGCATTTTTTATGCATCATTACTAAGATCGCATACACACCCGTATGACTTTTAATTAGTTCAAAAAACTTTTTTCCGTATGATAAATAAGTTCCTGTACTCACTTTACATTCTACTTTATATAATTTGCGTAGATTTTTATATAATATGATTCTAAAATACCAATAATTTTAACTCTGCACTTTATGTGGATTGATAAGAATGCAGCAGATAACGAGTATCTTCCAAGAACAAAAGAATTATTTTATACTATATTTGTGAGGAAGGATAAGATTATTTTGCATTCACTTCATATGAAGCCAGTCTCTGCATGAAACTTTTAAGCCCATGCAAAAAAGAAAAATGTTTGCGTACGTATAGCGTTCAATGAATGGTTGATCCAAGAAATGGATAATGTAATCCATATCGGGAAAGGAGGAAATTTTGCTTCAGTGTCTCCATTGCAGAGGTCATTTTTCCCAACAGATGTATCTACTTAACTAGCATGTTTGAGATGTGAGGATCCAGATGAGGAAGATTTATTTCTTCTACAATTCTTTGGGAAACCGTTACCAAATTCGATGAATTTAGATTTATAATGAAAGATTATTTTAAAAGATAATCTTACCTTTGACCTTCACATAAAGAATTACGGAAATATGTTTTTAAAAAAAGAATGTCCTTTTTCATACTGAAATATTAAATGTTTCTAGAGAAAAAAAATACTCTAGTATTAAATGGTTAGAGAGAATAAAATGCTGAACAACAACTACGTGATGATGATGCTCGACTTACTTTAGATGCATGAGGAAAATAGGAAAACAGTTAAAATAAAAAGCAAACTAATAAATAAGAGTGCGGTTTTATGGGTGTGTTTATTTGGTGAAAGCAGAGAAGTGCTTTTTCGCCTTTATACGAGTTGAAGCAAACTGAACGTTTTTCATGAACTTTATTCATGTTCGAAAGATGCATTTATCTTTTTCAGATTTTCTAAATTCTTTGATTTGTTTATGCAACATAATGACCAATATTTGATAAATTGGGCTTAGTTATTGCTTGAACAGATTTTAATCAAACTATTTAAGGTAGGTAATACTTACGATACTACTTACGGAAGGTAATACTTACGATACTACTTACGGAAGGTAATACTTACGATAATAGCATTTAAGTACAGTAATATAATAAAATTATACAAAATATGATAAAAAAGGTTTTCAAAGGATATATATGTATATATGTCTCATATGGTTGGATTTCACTTTATTGCTATATTGATTTGGACATTATTTTTGCACTGTTTTAAAATTCAAGTTATCATAACTGTCAGTTTTTTTTAAAGCATTGAACATATTTTAGTAAGTTATGCGAACCATTTTTCTAGTTTAAGCCTAGAAAAATCTATATTCTGAACAAACTATCTGGTAGCTGAAAACTTATAAAAAAAGACTATTAAAATATAATAACTTCTCATCTTAATTATTGTAAAGAATGAATGCATTTTTACTATGAATATATTTTGGTGGTATTAAGGTGGTAGTAAGGTATCAGCTTGAGAGCCCTAGGGTTTCATGTTCGAGACCCTATTTCACCGAAGAACCGCCGTGTAAGGGGGTCTGTTGCACGATAAATCAGTTAGGGCCAAACGTTCTCCCATTGGTGTGGTGTGGAGAGAGGGGTGTTAGCTCAGGTGTTGTCCTCGTCATCTCACCGCGGTTTGAAATTACGCGGTCCGTCCCAAAATAGCCATAGTGTTGCTTTAAACGGGACGTTAATATAACGAAACTAAAAACTAAAATTGTGCTTGTCCACACAAGAAAATGAATACTAATGTAGAAATACTAAAACAAGAAAATGAATACTAAAACAATTTTTTATGTTACTGCATTAAATTTACCAATTAAGAATTCCTTAATTTACCCTGTTAATTTTAAAAGAACAAAAATATTTTGAAAGAAATTCATTCCTTCTATGCTTAACATCTGGAAATTAAATGAATGGCAATTGAGATAAATAATTCTTTCAGTTGATATTTTATACGAGCATATACATTTCTATTATTTTTTAATAGAGAAAGAAAATTTAAAAATTATTAAATGTTCAATAATGTTTTCTTTTTAAGGAAGTACCAACAGTATTATGTCGAATGAAATTTTTCGAAGGCATTATAATGCATTGTGGTTATTGAAGTATTTGTAATACAAATATGATTTTACTTCTAAAACTTTGTAATTTTCAAATACTGTTATTGCAAATTATTATCTGCGAATTATGAATCAAATGCAATAGACTTTTAAACTTAAAAGTTATTTGCAAGCATCTAATATCTTAATGTATAAAGATATTCAAAATACATTTATGATCCCATTGGCTCTTAGCTATCATTATGAAACAAAAACGTAGAACACAATTGATATATATCGCTTTCCTCAACAGTTATTTTTCATCATTTCCTAATAATTTAAAGTTCAAAAAATATTGCAAACGCATCAAAAATTGAAAGATTTATAATGAAAGATTATCTTACAATATTTGTAAAAAAGGGCTTGAATACATTTGAGACATTAAATTTGTTGAAATTTAATATATATATATTTCAAATAATACAATGGAAAATGTTTCGTAATGGAAATAATGTAATGTCACAATATTATTTAAATCATGCAAGTAATATTAACACTAATACTTCCTACCCAAGTAACAGAACAAAATTATGGATACGCTTTAGTTTTACAAAATGAAGAAAGGATAATTCTGCATGTCCTTCTAATGACCCTGTGTTTCATTTAAGATTTCATTCAATTTGAAGTAGGTTCAAAAGGGAAAAAAAATAAAGATAACTAAAAAAATTGTTCAGAAATTACAGATAAAAATTACAGAGATAGTCAATGCTCATAAATAAATACATCTTTACAATAATGAATTTCAACTATGTTAATATATAGTTTTTATTTGGTTGAAAGTCAATTATCTTGATAATAGCAGCTACATATTTTTATTTTCATTCAAATATTTAAATGTATAGCTATGAAAAATCAATAAACACATCCTTCCTCAATCCTCGCCCCTTCGAAAAGTGGCCTTGACTTCCGCCTACAGCACATAATTTTAAAATAACTTTTATCCTCAATGTATCAAGACATAATATAAATAACACTCAGAGACATGAATGTTAAACGAAGGTCATAAATTTCAGGCCTCTTTTTCAGTCTCTTGCCTTCTACGAAGTTCCTCTTCCACTTTCAAATATTTTTACTTAGTTCATTTTTGAGAACTTCTTAGCAAAGATGTCGATGGCAAGTTTGGAGAGTGACGCGATTTATCTCGCGCGAGGGAAATTGGATTCTTTACAGAGTCAGGTGTGCTTTTATGCGGAATAAAGAAGACAATGGTGAAAAGGTGGCATTCTCATGCTGTTTCACTGGTGAGGTGAAAGTGCATCATATTATTGATCTCATTATGTGTGATATCATTGCTTCTGAGACATAATTAAAATAAGAAGTTTCATTTCAATCTTAAACGGTTTCATATAATGGTTTTGTTTCTTATAACAAAACAAAAGTGAAAAAGATCCGTTTGATCAAGTAGATTGCCAATATTATATATATATATATATATATATATATATATATATATATATATATATATATATATATATACACAAAAGTATTAGAATCAAATTAATAGGAAAAACAAAAAATCAAAAATTAAACCAAAAAAATTATAAAAAATATAAAAAAAAAGAATCCGGCCTGAAGACTTTGTCAAGGGTCACCCTCAGGCAGGGATTCAAAGAAAGGGATTTTTTCTGTGAGGAAATACAGACATTGTCTAATAATGATTCCTCGTGACCCGAAAATCCCCTGAAATTATGCTCAAGAGCTATACCATTTTAACAGAAAGGAAATATAAAACAACAAATTAGAAGAAATTAACCACAAAAGTAAAAATACAATAACAAAAATAACAATAAAAACAAAAAATAGCACTAAAATTAAAAATTAAAAACGAAAAGGCCAGTACATACCATCAACAGTCAAGGAAACTTTAAACTATCGATTGTGATTCCCTGTCTTTAAAAAACTAGCGGTAAATTATGTAAACAGATGTAGGCTCCCAGCGCCATCTATTGAGTGATCCAATATGCAAGGAAAGTTCTATTTTTATTTAAGCCAAAGGATTAATCCCAAACCATACCTTGTTTAATTAAAAAATTGACATTACAGTAGTTATAAATTTTTGTTGCGATTTCGAAACTGTTTTTGTTTCGTTTTTATTTTAGTTTCGTTTTCAAACTTTTTCTTACTTAAGATTGGTTATATATATTGGCTATTATACACTTCATTCAAGTTCGAATCGAAATAACTTAACGGAAAACCTGCTTCTACTAGTGGATCTTCTCGTGATGGTGGCTTCACCAATGTCTTCGCCAGTATAGGATAATTTATCGCTGGATCACTTACTTAGAAATCCCGGATGCTTAGGTAGAGCAGGGCAGTTCTTTGTGGCTGTCTGCTTCTCCTATAAGTTATTATATTCCCAAGGAAAAATATAAATAATAAAAAAAGAGTGAAAAACTTTAATATAAGAAATATAAAGAATATGTGATGATCATCTGAATTCTACATCATTTTTGAGCTACATATTTCAAAATTTTTCAATCGATTTTTATTTTTTCAAAAATATTTATAAACCTTTTCTAAAATATTGGAACTAATTTGAAATAAAAGCTTTATTTCGAATACATCATAAGAAAGTCATTTTTTATTCACATTATATCCAACTTGAGATAAACAAGATTACAAAATTCCCATTAAAATTTCTTAATGGCATTTGTTTGTACAACATAATTTAAGCCTAAAATGGCGAATTCCATTTTTTTTTTTTTTTTGCATAAAATAATGTAAAAAAAATTTTCTATTAGCCTCGACTCTTTTATTGACCGTTTTTCAATCTAACAATTGAATTATTGTATAAACATGGCATAAATAAATTTGTAACCGTCTTTCTTCATTTTTTCATCGAAAAGTAACGGATCTTTTTTTCTCTGACCTTTCTCACTTCATCAGATAGATCAAAAAACATATATTGAAAAAAATGAAAATTAAAGCTTTTTTTAAAAATGTAGAGAATCCTATGCTTTTGTAAGTAGTAGAAAAAGGCTTATCTTTTGTCTAATTTATGTGCTGTATACGGATCTTAGATTTAATTAAATTATTTAGGCTTCCATTCGAGGCTAAATTTTAAACAATTGAACATGGATAAATTCTAGTTGAAGAAACAGTGTAAATGAGTCATTTCATGATATTTTATAATAAATTAATTTTTAAATAGTGAAAATTTATTCGATTTTTTAAAAATAATTTTAGAAATAATAAATAATTTCAGAAATGATTACGAAGTCAACATTTCTCTATAACTCCGCTGTCTTTTAAGTCATACATATTCTTAAAGCTACAAGCAATTTAAATAAAAAGTTCTCCGAAAAAGGAAGAAATTCTCTATCCCTCTCGGAAAAGAACTGTCTTCATTTCGAAAATTTGAATTTCAATGTTTAAATCCAATTAACGGCTGCAACTAGGAAATGTCATGTGCTCTTGTCCAGACCTTCCTCGAGCAATTTAAGCATTGAAATTGCTTAAATATTTAAATAATTCAGTCATTTTTTAATAGCATAAATGTAGAATTTAAAAAAAATGGATATGTGTCAAAAATATTTTATTGATTATGATACAGAAGAGAAAGGAACTGAATAAAAATTTAGATTTATTATTGTTTAAAAAATACTTCTATTTAGTTAAACAACAACAAAAAATAAGTCATCCGGAATATGTTTCTAATTGCAAATGAATACCCATGTATAATTGCTTAGAGGAGAGTTACTGGGCCACGATTAGAGAGGGCAAGTTTATAAACAGTATCGCAATATGTTAAGACGACGATTTTTTTTGTTTCTTTTTTTTTCACTTTCAGATTAATTGATTGTACGTTACTGGCAGTATTTCTTATTTCTTTCTATATTTGCACTTTTATTGTGATCCTCGTTAAAAACAAAGATCAATGGGTTTAGCAATTTTTATTCCTGTATTAATTTTAGATAGAAACTATTGGCTCCAATATTTATTTATCAATTGTTCATCTGAAATGGATTTGTGTAATAACTTAAAATACTGGAATAGATGCAAATACGGCTAGAGTAATTACCTCTAATCAAAGTAATTATAAACATCGTTCTCTAAAGAAATTATGTATATCTCTTTAAAGTAATTATATATTATTTTCTAAGAATGAAAAATAAATAAAATTATAAAAACAAAGAGTATTTATTTATTATAAGAGTATTAACTAATTATCCTTTTTTAATTAGAGAGTAATAATTTGAAGAAAAGCTGCTGATTTCATTTTAGGGAGTAAATAAATCAATATTTTTTCTCTAGAGTTGTTACAGCTTTAAAAACTGTATATTTACGAAATTTCCAACTAAATTTCTTCACATTAAGCTCCACCAATTGCTCCTCAAAATGGTCGTGTGTGTGTATATTACACACACACACACACCTTTTAATAAACTTAATACAATAAGGAAATTAGTTTAAAATAACTACTGTATATCGTTTTGTATTATATTTCAAAATTATATTAGGTAAATATCCTTTTAAAGCTATGACAAGTTGGTGAGTTAAAAAATTTGTCACAAATAAGAATTAAAACTGACGAAGTAAACATCTTAACTCATAATAAACATTTGTAAGAGACCATACTCTAAGAAAACACATATTAAACACACAAAAGAGGGGGAAATGCATTTCAATAATATTTAGAACATTTTTTAGGATTTTCAGAATAGCATCGAGTTTCTACACAATAACAGAAATGTTAATTAAAATTTTGAATGATGGAAAAAAAATCTGTATGCAAGAAATAACAACTGTCACATAATATTGTCTTTACCATCAAAAAACTACTTCTGAAAAGTGTTTTCGAAATTAGATTCAACATCCCGTCGAATAAAGTAAACATCATAGAAAATAGTTTTTCCGTTCATATGAAATATCTTGAAAATGTTACCAACCCACATATTATGAAACATTTCGTTACAAACATGTTGTTTGAATTCCCATACAAAATAAAAATATGAAGTTTGATGTTTGAAGATAAACAATATTAAGAGAATTTAAAAAAAACTTTCATCCTTTTCTTTAGTTTGTACAAAACAGAATCTCAATAACATTCATTATAAATTCATAAAGTCGTATTATTTCTTATAAATTAAAACTTTCATTTCATCAAGTAAAGGATTCTAATTGTTTTCGATATGTGCCTACCTTCGGAGACTTTTTTTTAAAAATATTTAAATTTTTAATAAACAAAAGATGTTTTTATTTAAAATAGGGCATAAAACTTTAAATTTAAATGTAATTTGTTTGAAATTATTATTAATTTTTGAAATATTGGTCATTTTTAGTCAAATTTTAGCAAAAAATGACACTTACGGTAAATTTTCTACTATAAATTCTAATAAATATATTTCAGTAATATTTATGCGCTAAATAAATAACACCCTTATTTGTGTTATAATCTAAAAGATTTGCAAAATTTTGAAAAGTTTTTGAACTATTTGAAATTTTGTGTCAAAACTCAGTTTTTTTATAAAAAGACTCTTTTTTTTCACAAAAAAAGCAATAAAATGAAAAAAATGAAGATGGAGATTAGATTTTAGTTCATAACACAGATAAAATACATTGAAGCATTTTCGCAAAATTTCAAATCAATATCTTAAAAAGATGTGCTTTGGTGATGTTTAGCGCAAAGCAAAATATTGAAAAACACAGTTTTACAGAAAACACATTTAAAGATTTTAAGGCACCATAAAAAAATTTTAACTCCTTTTTTACTCTTAAAATTCACCATATTTGTAGGTCAAACCCTCTTTCACTTCATTTTTAACTAATTTTGATTACTTTTTAGCTTTCAGCTTTTTTCTGGTTAGTTTAGTGGAGGGCAATGATTGACGTCTCGATTTCTTAATGCCCATATTTCTTAATCCCATATAGATTTTTAAAGTCAGAGGATTAATTGGAATTTCCAATTGTTTAAAAATAGGTAATAGTCCTATATAGGCAGAATTAAACAATATGGCTGCCACATATGCACCTAAAAACAAAGCTACTTGTTCCACAAAATGATCTTTAGGTAATATTGACCACAAGATGCTGTTGAAACTTTCATTATTGTTCTGTGTCATACCATGCAAGCATTTTTTAACAATTACAGACAACATTTTTTAACAATTAATTACAGAGTTCTAAATATGTTGATTTTACCACTTCCATGACAGAACTAGGAAGACCTGGTGATTTTTCTGAATATTCTGATCCGTTGCTCATAGCTTGCTGATATCGACATCAGCTGTCACTCCCTTCTGGACACTGCCTATGCATTAAGTTTCTACTGCTAGAACAGCAGTCATAGAAAGCAGCTATAACAGCAGATTGCATTTTTCAAATATCTCCATCATTACTACGTATAGCATTTCCATAGTAATTTTGAAGTTTATCGATAAATTTATCAGTTAATTTTCCTTTTCCACCGAGTCCTTTGATCTTCATTTTTAATTTCCTAAGTCGTGACACTACTCTTTTTTGAACGTGCCTTACACATTCAAGTTTTGTGACTGTATCGTTTCCATAGACATCCTTTACTTCCAGAAATGCCTTAGAGTCACCCTCACCAAAATATTCGGTGTATTGTAACTCTCGTTTCAATACTGATCTTTCAAAAATTCTGCAAGCCCCAACAGCTACCATATTTCCTGATGACCCCTTCTATAAAAAGAATTATGCTAAAATTTTGAACAAATCGATTGAAAATAAGACAAACGGTTTGAATTACGAGTATAAACATGCTACAAACGATAACAGTATTGTCGTTCAGTTACTGAAACTTTAATTTAAAAAATTGCTGTCAGATTTTAAAAAATAATTAAAAAATGAAAAAAGAAACGTTTATTTATATTTTTAAAAAAGATTTTGGCATTTACATCGATTAAAAATTACAAAATAGACGCGTAAATGTATTGTTCACATTTTTGCGTCCCTTTAAATGCCCACTTCCGGTTGCAAAAAATCAACTTTCGGTTTATTAATTAGGCTGTAACTTTGCTTCTAATTAACGAAAGAACAAAAATGAAACAGTTCTGGAATCGCAAATGTATGGACTATAAAATGAGCACATAAGAAAAATTTCGATAATTTTCACGAAAACGCTTATTTTAGGGTAGGCACATACCTTTTCCACAAAACCTCCAAATAAAGGTTCGCAATATCTTATGTAAAACATACGGAAAAAATAATAGACAGAATATAATAAATCGATAGGAAAGAAAAGGATATAAAAATGAAATTGAGATTATTATCATTTATGCTCGTTGAAGCGAGTATTTTAATATCCACAAAAACAAAATGTTATTCTTGAAAGCAATTATTTGGTACAAAAAAGGAAATATAAAAAACTTTATCCAGAGAATTAAAAATTATAATGCTCTAAAAACCCCATTTTTGATGAAGGGGTTTTTTTATGATTCCACATTCAAATTACAACTTTTAAAGGGAAAGTTGACAGTAAAAGTAAAATTAATGAATGTTCGAGAGATAAGTTCACTGACTAATCACAGTGATTTCGCACTGAACTCCGAAGCCTGGAGATTTCCACGAAAAGCGGTGAAAACGGAGAAATATCTCGATGAAAAATAGAAAGAGAAAAAAAATGAACATTTCAAGAACTGCGAAAGCTCGTTGATAATTGAATTTCACACAGAGCCATTTCCAACAATGGTAAAAAACAACTTTCAAATAAATTCGTCGTCGAGTTTTCAACTTAAAATGATTAAGTTTTCAGGATCTTTCGAACATTAGATTTCAAATTCGTGAGTATTCGATAGGCAGTTTTTAATTAATGAAATATTCAACGTAGCTATTAAAATTTTGAAACTTTTACAGTCTGGCTGTTAAATGTTTCTTTGAAAGACGGTAAAGAGGTGAAGCTACTATTTTCATAACATTTTCTAGCAATTAAAAGTTTGATGTGGATGCAATTTAAATTTTAAAACGTAAACGATAGTACAGAAATATTTTTGAAGAGAACGGCAAATAAAATTATAAATAAAATTTCTTTCAGATCGATTAATTTACATTTTTCAAGTTGGAATTAACCATTTGGCTCTCTTGTGTCCAGTCTGACTGATCCTTTTGCAGTACACATCGTTTTCACTTTCTTGTTGTATAATGATTATTATTCGAGACGTATAACAGTAAAATTACATATTATTATTATTATTATAGTAATCCTAAAATTATTTGAGATTTCTAAGCTCTAAAAGAAATCTATATAATCACATTTATAATAATGCATCTCATTAGTTCTCAGAAGGCAAAAGATTAAGTATTCAAATAATATGCAAAAACAGTAAAAGCAGTTACAGTTTTCATTGTTTTGTCTACTATTTTTAAAATATAAAAAAAGTGCATGCTATCAATTTCATTTATTCTTATAGACACTTTATTGAAAATAATCTGTTTTGTAATACAATAATTAGCATATAATATTCAATAAAAAACACTTTTTGACATCGAGAAGTCAAAGTGCTAGTGCAGTAAAAAGAAACACTATATGAAGTTTTTATGATTACAGAGGAGTTAACTTAATGTGGGTAGAGGTAATGACAGTTTTGTCGGTCTATATTGAGAGATGCTGGTTACAACAAAAGTTTCCTTTCTGCTTATAGGAAATTTCTTTATATATTTTTCTTTTCTCTTACTATACGATTCTATACAACTTTGCTACACGGCAAAAAAAAAAAAACCGATGACATTTAAAGATTACTGAAAATAAGTAACTGTTAAAATAAAATATCAACAAGAATTTTGATAACTTTTCTAAGCATATGTAGTCTTATAGCAATAAATAGTATTCATTGATATTAAATTAATGTCATTCCAATGACCTAAAACCTAGGATACAAAAGTGAATGTTCTGGAAAATACAAAAATTATGTCCTTATTTCTTTTTAAACATAAAATATAGATATTCGCTTAGAATACAAAGAAATATTCAAATTCATGTTTATTTCCATTTCTTTATTTAATGGTCATATTAGTTTATGTATACATAGCTATTTCTAATTAGATAAAAAGTCCAGAAAGTACTATCCAAAAAATATTTTCTCGGCCTCCTACTTTTTCTTTCCATCTTTAACCCTGATCATCACACAATATAAAGGGAAGGAACCATGATGCAAAGGGAAAAGATAGTGAGCAAAATTCTACGGTTATCAGAGACCAACAAATTAACTATGAAAATACAGATTTACTCTTTGCGGTACATCGGCAGGGAAGGAAAGATGCTAAGGCATATCGTCAAGCTTAAAGTGTACGTATATTCATTATGTACGGAAAGAGGGATTATTTTATCATCTCCGACTTTCTGCCTTTAATTTTAGAAAGATTGGAGATTTGAAAATGGAAGTGGGTAATTAAGAATACAACTAATAATTGTCAAAAAAGTTAAGTTAGAAAGCATACGAAATTAGGGATTGCATATCACTTTTTGGTAAATAACTTCGATATAAATGCAATGATTAAAAAATTTCCAATATAAAAAATCTTTCGTCATGATAATTCATCTACGCAGAAATCCAATCTTTAATTGTAAGAGAATTATGGGAAAATTTCACCTTCCTTCTTTCAACAGGATATATATGTGTTATTTTTAGATGTGTGTAATTTTATGGATTTACATGATTGATTGAATAAGAATGGTTTTTTTTTGAAGTGTGTAATTTAATGAATTGACAATATTCGATGAAAATAGAAGAACATTACTTAAATAGTGGCGTATATCAACAGAATTTTATGCGTGCGCGATACTCTATTAAAAGATAAAAAGTTTGTTCTTCTGAAACTGATCGAAAATTCATTAAGTCATTGTATTCTGAAAGTTAAGTCCTATCTTCTTAGAGTTAAATTTGTTTTTCAAAATTGTTAATATGTTTATGAAAGTTATATTTCGTTAAATAAAGATTGATTGAGTCATTCACTGTCAGTTGAACAAGCAATAGGCAGATAGCATATGTACTTAGTTTCCAACCCTGGCCTTTATTTTTGGATACAGTATCTATAATGGCACATAAAAGTATATTACCAAAGGTATGAGAATTATTGAAAAAAATTCTTAATTAATTCTAATATTCTTCTTTTTATTCTTCTTCTTATTATTATTAATAAATATTCTTACGAGGAATCTAACAAACAAATATGCTGATATAACATTTAAGGAAAACGAAGTTCATTATTGTTGTTGTTATTTCTAATGGCACTTGTCCGCTGACGAAATCAGCAATTTTAAGCCGAGCGGGCGTCTTTTTTTTCAGTAGCCCCATCTAGGGCCAAGAATACGTCTTAGCTACTCAAGCGTCACAACCCCTTTTACAGGGCAGACTTCATTCATGCAGTTTATTCACTCATCCACAGATCGTAATTTCGACCTGAATCAGAGAATGATCACTTCTGAACCAGTACCTTCCCCCCCCCCGAGTGGTATTACTCTCGACATGGAGGACTTTGTGACCACGACAGATTTGTACGGGCGCCAGCCACCATACACACGGAGAGTCTTCGGCCGGTTCGAACTCGCAACTCAAAGGATACGAAAAGTTCATTATTATTACACAGAGAATATTAGCAGATCTCTGTACCCACATTCTACAAAATGCACCTATTCATGAAAAAAGGACTTTCCTTTTGATTGTATCAACTTTAAACTGAAAGAATTAATAGCATATAATTCGAAACGTCTTAACTGAGATCTACTGTTCAATCATCGAGAAATTAACGCCATTTCTCAGAGATCAAATGTATCATTTATTCAAAACACACCTATGTATATGTCTCTTCATATGAAGTTATTTAATTTAAAGTTCATAAATATTTAAAGCACCATAATGCCAAGAAATGGCAAACGAGAAATTACTCATTAGTTTCTCTGATTGATCAAAAGAGACTATTATTCATAATTCTGAAACAGATACTGTTATTTGTTTGGTATCGTCATCCACGTGACAATTAAATTAACGATAATAATAAGGCTTTCGGATCGGCGCTGGCGTGGAGTATTACAATACATCCTTATAATCATTAAGATAAAGCAATCATCATTTATGCATTCGTCTGGTGTCGAAATTATTAATAATTGTCTATGAATGCTTTATAAACCAGATTTAATATGAGATTCTTTATAAGCCAGATTTAATGACATTCTTCATAAGCCTGATTTAAAATTCTAGATAGGTTTCAATATACTTTCTAGCCATAAATTTTATAATTTGAGTTTTTAATAAGACTTTAAATTAGTAATCAAAGAGGGAGATCTAATTTTTATAAATTTTCAAAAATTATAAAAATGCTAAAATCTGAGAAGGTTTGAATGCAAATGCATTTATCTTTGCAAGAATATGCTCATAATTCTGATTAATGGTTAATAGTTTTTGTGTTTTTTTTTTTGCCATTTCATGCACATTATTACTTCATTAAGATACCATTTTAATCCGTTCTGTCGAATTAGTTTGCCAAAAAAGACTTTATTAACATGAATATTTATTTACATTTTTTTTCCTTCTTCTTTTCAGTAAGTTAATCTAAGTTTCAATTTTTTTTTCTAAATATTGATATATAGATAACTCCATTTCCTTAAATTTTGTGATAAATGATATTTTAATCAAAAGTCAAAATTTACTAAATAAAATGTTTCTTCGCTCACTTTTAATTGTTATTCAAAAGCTTTCAAACAGAAACTTTTTTCACAGAATTTTCGATGCAATATATTTTGAATATAGTATTGAAATTGCAATTTTAGAATAGGAATTAAGCTTCTAATTATTGAAAGAATAATTGTTAAATAAAACTTCAATAGATGGCCTTATTTATAATTAATTTACTAGGAGCTATCGTTATTACCTACTTATCAAAAGGAAACTGGTATCAGATTTACCTTTCTAGTAAGTAATAACAGTGCAGACATTATATAGTCTCATTTTATGAAAATGATTATTTTAATAACTTCCACTACAAAACTATATATGTAAAATTCTATACATTTATATGTTTGTTATAATATAAGATTCCAATAGGAATACCACACAATAAATGATGGTTACTTTAAACAATAAAGAAAATTTTTCTTGTAAAATGTAATCTTTGAATAGAGTATATCTTAAAAGACGATCTTACGTTAATTTGAAAAATGCTAATTTTCGTTCAAAATAACTATCAATTACTTTATCATTTTTAATAATATCAGTATGCCTACCATCATCTCATTGTAATAATTACCTGCATAACAATCTTTAATGTGAATTTTGCTATTCCATCAATTAATCATAGAGTTTTGATAAAAAGTTCTTAGAAACATTATGTTATGAAAATGATTGAACAAAACATGATTTTACTTCGTTTCATTGGTTTGTTTATAAAATACTATCTTCTATTCTTTATTTTTCAAACCGTAAAAGTTACAAATTCACCTACACTGAAACAAACTACAAATTTCCATATAAATTATATTTTAGCACCTTCAGTATTAACCCAAATGATTCAGTTTCTCCTTGCAGTTTTCTCAGAGGCCATCATCTCTTTAACAGGTTTCATATTTTTTGCTCATATTTTCATTAAAAAAAGTGCCTCTAGAACAGACCCAATTTCCGTCCAAGAAGATAAATCTTACTAATGCCACAACTTGACATCGCCGCCTTAACCATGGAATTCAAAAATTTAATAAAACAGCAAAACCTCTAAAGAACAATTTCTAGCAAAAAAGGGAAAAATAAGGCCTGAAATATATAGACTTCGTTTAGCAGTCTTGTCATTGAAAGTTATTTATCTTGTGTGACGAAAGAGTGAAAGGACAAAGAAGCTATTTTAAAATTCATGTGAAGAAAGTGAAAGTAATGGCCTCTTTTTTGAAGAAGAGTGAAATAAAGAAGGTTGGTTTTATATATGTTACGTCGTGATAAGAAAGTGCAACTCATTATATATTTAAAATATTTTTAAATTTTTTTTAAAGAAACGAAATGTCAATCAGAAGTTATAAATATACTACATGTAGAAACAGATTTACTAAAAAAACATTTTACTAGTAATTATATTATATATTACTAGTAAATATGGCTTTTATATATAAATAACTAATATAATAAAAATAAATAATATATATAAATAACTAATAAATATGGTTAGTACATATGGTAACATGGAAATAAATAGTAAATATGACTTTAAAAATGAAATGCAAAAATCTTTTTTCGAAAATGAAGAGAGCAAAGGGAAGAAACTGTATAAGTATGAAAAAATTGGACATAATTAGGCATTTTGGACACCTCAAATTGTAAAAAGTATCAAATATAATTCCGCGCCTGTTTGTCTCAGTTTAAGTGAAAATGAATACTGAAAAATGCTTAAATAGAGATATATTTCCATCATAATTATTACATAAAACATGAAGATTAGAATCAAAATTTACAGAAACCCTTTCGTTGGAAATAAATGCTTCTAGAAGCAGTTGATCTATTTTTCTCCTGCTTTGAAACTGTATGAATGAAGTCATACCTATGAAGATTATTGACATTATGAAGATTATTTGCATTGATAATAATGAATGAAAATATTCTACTCATTAATAGTTATTACATAATATTACCAAAAAATTCCATGTACCTTCTTAATTCGTGGTTAAAATCATGCATTTCTTCAAAAATATGATTACATTCTTTAAGATAAAGAAATTTTATCACAATTAAGTAATAGGTAATAAAAAAATGACATTTAAAACTAGCCACCTTTAGAAAATTGTTTTTTAGCAAATATTTTTAATCTTCAAATTTTGATAGTCATGCTATTATAGAAGACTTAACTCTTCTGTTCATTGTGTGTATATATCAAATTTTCTGTCATCTCTTGAAAATGTGAGCCTTAAATTGAAATAAAAATTATTAAACTTCAATTAATACAAAAAAATTTTTGGTGAAACCAATCATGTTTTCTAAAAGCATGAGTAAAGAAAATTGAATCCTTCAGCATTGAAATCTTTTGTTCACTACATAATATTTTTATTAGTTATGCATTATCTCAAAGAATTATTCACTAAAGATTTTTCCCAATTCATTATGCAATTCAGTTTTTAATTTTACCTACAAAAGGAATTAAATGTCGTAAGTAATAATATTTTATTTTGTTTCTATCTAAAATGCCCTTCTACAAAAGTTATAAAATTTAAATTTTATATGGCCTTTGATCCTAAGGAATCGTATTCAGTGAAATATGCCATAATGTGTAATTTATAAAAGCGCCATTGACAAAAAAAAAGTTATTAAAATATTATAAACAAGCATCTTCATCGAATACTTATGGTGAAATATAAATAAAGTTTCGAAATTTCCATATTATTTTCGGAATTTATACAAATAAGGACAAAAGAATTTCGGATTAAAAAAAATCAAATTAAATAAATTTGTTATAATTAATACAAAAGTTTGATTCTAAAAACTTTTATTCAAATTTTATTCTTAAAAGCAAACAATAAGTTTACATAAAAATGCGATAAAACGTAAGGTATCGATGAAATATTTCAAAAATTAGAAGCACTTAAAAACTTTGCTAGATTGAAAGATATTTTTATTTTTGCCATCAAAGCTGAACTTCTAATAGAAAAAAAAAATTTTAAGTTTTGATTTAATTTTAGAATGTAATTATAATCTTTTTGCCTTAAATATTTCTATCAAAAGTAACAGAAATATTCAAGAAAATATTTATAAAAAAGGATCTGGAATGTCACTGAATTTTGACACTAAACCACTGCAAACAATGAAAAAAAATCTTTCGACAAATAATTATGAAAGTTCTCGCATCAAAATGATTGCCTTTGGAAGACTGATTCTTAATTCGCATCTATATGACAATGGATTTAATTAATTAAACATCCATTTCAACAATCATGTTTTTAAAATTTGCTGTATGATTATCAAATGATTCTTTAGAAAATTTATTATAAGGCTCTCTTCTAGATTTAGCTCATCCTAAAGAGAAATGATGAACATTCAAAGTATTTTTAATTTGAAAGCTTATATAATTGATTAAATTTTTGATACAGATTCCACGTGATAACGTTATTTGTTCGATGCAATAGAGCTATTTAATAATCGAAATGTTTGTCATTTGAATTGTAATTAGTTCTTACTTTGAAAGCTCCAGTCATTAATTCAAATGGATTATTCAATCTCTTTTCTAAAGAGCATGAAGAATACGCTGAGGATGAACTTTTGTGAAATCTGAAGAATAAATTTCTCTATTAAGAAGCATTGACTCTGAAAAGTAAGATACATTTTCAGATTGTAAGAAATATTTAATTATATTTAATTTTTGAAAATCAACTTTTTATACTAGTCATAGGAATGTTCACTGCAGCAATCTATTTTTTCTATAAAATATTGTTTTTCTATTTTGAGATATTAGGCATTTTCTACGTTTGCCAAAACATTTATCATTTTAACATGAAAAACTGTATTTGATTTATTTATTTCTTTTTTACCACGTAGGCTGACATATTTAATCTTCGATTCTTTTCTTCATTTATTCTAATTCATTACAAATGTTTGGAGCATTGTACGTACATTTAGTCAAATACGTTTCTTTCAAAAGCAGAATTAATTCTTATTTTCAAAAAAATTACGTTTTTCAAGCAATTTTTATCATTTGCATGGCCCTCAAATGAATTTTCAATATATTCAGATTTTATATTATACTGTAAAAGTTATCATTACTCTGTCCGATTTGAGTTCTTATTTTTTACCATAAATGCAAAAATGGACCGTAATGTGTGCGTCTGTCCATTTATAATGTAAATATATAAATGGATATGCTTTCAAGATAAGTGATCCTAGTATTATTTTTTTTTCTTTAAAGAATTTTTTTTTCTTTAAAGAATTTTTTTTTCTTTAAAGAATTTATTTTTTTTCTTTAAAGAATTTATTTTTTATTCTCTATTTTTGATACATCGTCCTTTCGTTTTTAATTTTATTGTTGTTTTAGTATGATTTTGTATAATTATACTATTTAAAACATATGAATATCTTTATTTCTTATTTTGTAAGGTTTTAATTTTACTTTTATAAACGAAGCAAAATAATTGTAATCGAATATGTGGCTTATATGTTTGTAAATAGGTATTAACAACGAAAAATTTCGAATAATACGAAAAGATGATTATTTTCGATCGTAGGATTATTAAATATATATTTTTTTATTTTTAAATATATATTTTTATTAATTGAGAGAATTTATCTTTAATTTCCAATTCGAAACTCTTATAAACTTAAACACCTTATACTTTCCCCAGTATCTTTACAAATAATGCAATCATACTCGTGTTTTCAAGAAAAATTTTCTTTGTCCCACCAAGGGAACTTTCAGACTCATTCTAATTTCTTCTTCACATCATTTACATAAAGTGTTGGCTGACGTTATATTATAAAAGCAATGTGTTCTCTATTTCAAATCAACGTATTAGGATACAGCAGATAAATAATTATTTTCAAAAAAATAAGGAATATTTTGTATTATTTTTACGTAGGAAGAAGTTCATTTTATTCATCTAAAATCATTATATGTATGAAACTCTTATGGCCACCACAAAAAATAAGCTGGCAAACGTTAGACTTTCAACGGCCAGACCAAGGAATAGATATTGTAATCTATATCAGAAAGGGGAGATTTTGTTTCAGCGTCGCCATTTCTGAGGTCATTTTCCAACAGCTGTATCTACCCAAATCACATACTTTGGTTAAGATGTGAGCACCTAGATGAGGAAGATTTATTTTTACAACATTTCTTTGGAGCCCCTTTAACAAATTCAGTATGCTTCACTATTACCCGCACATAAAATATTATGGAAATACGTTTCAGAAAAAAGAATCACTTTTTTATATATTGAAATATCAAATGTTTTTTTAGAGAAAAAAATATTCGAGTATTAAATGGATGGGAGGGGGGGATAAAATGCTGAACAATAGCTACGTGATGAAGCTGCTTGGATTACTTTAGATGCACGAGGAATACAGGAATACAGTTACAGTGAAGAACAAACAAATGCGCAGTGTTATGTGTGTATTTGTTTCGTAAAGGCAGAGTTTTTTTTTCCCGCCTTGATAGGAATCTAAGCAAACTGAACCTTTTTTAAACATAAATTTCTAAGATCGAAAAGTGCATTAATCTTTTTCAGTTTTTCTAAATTGTTTCGATTTGATATTTCATAGATAATTCGTTATTCAGTATGTGATAAATTGAAACCTTCTAATTACATACTACTTCAGTAAATTTTAATCAAATTGTTATTATATCAAGATAGAAACTATGATATTAACACTGAAGTAGAATAAATGATACATTTTATCACTAAGAAAATTTTTTTGATTGGTTCTTTTTTTGGAGGAGGGGGGCGCTAGAGACAAGCTTGGCCATGCTGCGCCAAGTAGACAGTAAAAACAATAGAACAAACTATAAAAACACACATGTTAAAATATAAAAGCAAAATGCATCAACATAAAGATGCAAAAAATAAATTTAAATGAAACACTTATGCGAAAAAAGCATAAGCGATTTTAAAGCGATTTTAAAGCGGTTTTAAACTGCAATTCTCATTAATACACGAACAAACATTAAAACCCATTGACTCAGTTTTATCAAATCTAATTTATTTCCACAATTATGCTGGTAGAATCTTGTAACGAATTTCATTTTTCCATTTTATGGACATGTATTCAGATGGACAGAGATAAAAATTCTCTTTGCTAGATATTTTCTAATATAAATTAATAGTTTAAATCTGCAGATCAAACGTCAAACTGGTCCCATTTTTAATTACATGTAATAAAGTCAAGTACTCATAATTTCAAAAAAAGGTTTTTAAGAAAAAAGATTGACATAAAAAAAGCCTTAAAATGTCTGTCAATATTCGCAAAGAATGGTTGAATATATGTAAGACATATTAAAGTTATTGCAATTTTTTATCTACATTCAGATAATATAATGAACTTTCATAATGGAAATACTGAACAACAATGTAATGGCGTAAATATAATTTGTATCTGTAGCAAGCAATTTTTAGAAACATATTTGGAAATAACGAAATGAAATCATGCATGCTTTTTTGACAGATTAAATATCAATATCTCTGCAAATAATTCATTTTCCTTCAATAATAAATATGAGCAAAACGAAGGAAAAAATTAAATAAACCAAAATAATATTGTTTATTGCATTGCAGCAATAGTCAATCCACTTAAATGAATAATTTTATAAAGTTTCTTCAGTTCGACATTAATTTTTTTTTAACAATACGATGCTGCACTATATATATATTTAAACCTTCCAGCTAATAAGTTTAATCTAAGATCTTGATATATAATATTTATTTGGAAGAAATTCTTTGATCCTCTTAAATATCATCTACTCCAACTACATATTTTTATCTTTATTAAAATATTTTATATATAACTATGAAACGTCCATAAACGCGTCCTTCCTCAATTCTCGCCTCTTCGAAAAGCACCGTGATTTCCGCTTACAGTGCATAAATTTTAAAATGACTTCTTTTAGCCCCGATGTATCAACACATAATATAAATAACTCTCAGAGACACGAATGTTAAACGAAGACTATAAATTTCAGGTCTTTTTATTTTCCTGCTTTCCGCGAAGTCACTCTGAAAGTTTTAAATATTTCAGTTTTGTTTATTTTTGTGAATGCTACAGTAAAGATGGCGATTGCAAGTTTGGACATTCACGAGATTTATCGCACAGGATGTAAAATAGGTTCGTTCCAGAGTTCCGTTCTTTTTATGGAGAATAAAAGAACTAAAAAAAGGAAATGAAGGTGAAAGTCACTATAGTTTATTGGCGTATTGAAATTACGCAATGTAATTAATTCCATTTCGTGTAAAATTAATGTTTCTAAAGCGCTGTTGAAATAAGGACCTTCATTTCAATCGTATAGAGAAAAAGATTTAAGGATTATATACGGCGAAGAGAAATGTTGGTATACTTTTAAGCAAATCTTTTCGTTAGAGTACAATTCACATATGCAAATAGGTACTGAAATTTGAGAAAGTTGACAGCTTAATATATATGGGCTCAGATTAATACAATACAATAATACTCTGAGATTAATAACAATATCACACCTGAAGTACAGAGGAGAATTAAAACTGCCAATAGATGCTTTCAAGATTTAATGAAATATTTAAAATACAGTTTAGTTAAAAGAAAAACAAAGTAATTTACAGATTTCTAATAAGACCTATACTCACATTCTTCAGAAACCTGGACAATGAAACAAAAAGATGAAAATGCCCTTGGTAAAGCAGCAGATACTAAGAGCTATTTTTGAAGGAATACAAGTTGATGGCCTTAGTATATAAATTTGGCACAGACGCTCAAATTTAGAACTTTGTCGTGCTTACAAAGAACCCGACGTCATGAAATAAATAAAAATGCAAAGGATTAAATGGGTTGGCCAAATTATTAGAATGAACAGGGAGCGTATAACGCAGAAAATATTCCTGGCCAAGCCCAATGGAGCAAGAACTAGGAGCCGAATAACCTCAGATCGGTTGATTGCCTGGAAGGGGACTTCGACACTTTATGAGTAATTAACTGGAAGACGACCATGGCCTAGAAAAGAGAGACCTAAAAGAAAATTCTTGAGAAGGTCAGGGCCCAACCGGGGCTATCGTGCCATTGAGAAAGGAAGGACAATACACATAATTATCAATTCAAATTGAGATAACTAAAGACGAAATTAACTATTCCGAGATAAAATAGTTACCCTACCACTGATATACACACAGTATTAAGGATTACACAAAATATTAAGGATATACATACGATGTTTGATTTTTAAATGCCGTACAGTATAATGAAAATATCGCAACATTTTGTGCTATTGGGGTATATTTCTATAACAAAACTAATAAAAAAAATTTAAGAACTTTTTTATAAAATGTGTAAAATTTATAAAATGCTTAGTTATGTTCCGTTTAATTTTTTCCAATAATTACTTGGACATTTTTTTAATAATTTCCTTTCTCCAAATTAATTAACAATCTTTTTTATAATACTGATGTCACATTATAAAAAGTATATTTCTAATACTGCAAGGAAAAGTCGATTCTTTTTCTCAGCATATCCAGTTTGAGATAACAAAGGCTGGGAAATTCCCTTTAAAATATCTAAGCCAGTTTTATTTGCAAAATATCTTGATCTCTAATAGAATATTCAGTTTCAATATTTTCTAAAAGGTTGCATAAAAAAATTCTTTAACCTTGACTCTTTCTTGACCATTTCTCAACACGAAAAATTATTTCTATAAGTATGACGCAACCTAAAATTCATAACTGTCTTTCCTTATTTGTTGATGTAAAAAATAGCGTAATTTTTCTCGGACCTTTCATCGATAAATAAGAATGAACGAGTAACTTCATCAAAAAATAAAGAGAAGTAAGCTTTGTTTAACAATAGGGAAATTCCCATCTCCGTAACTGTTAAAAAATGGCATATCTCAAGATTATGTGGGTTGCACAGGGTTCTTAGGCTTAATGACCCAAGTCTAATGGATGTCTCGACTAATCGAAGTACAAAAGACTAATTTCTAAACCGTTGGACTTAAGCATGCGATTCCAATATAAAAAAATTTTAAATGTCACGTATTATGTTTTATAGTAAATTAAATAACTACTGTAATATTGAAAAATTATTTTATGTCAATAAATTAACTTCTGAAAAAATTACTATAGCTAAAGCAATTTTTCTTCTGTTCTCTGTTCTTTAAGTCGTATTATATTATTATTCAAAGGCTAACATCGAGCAGAAATTTCTATTTTTCTACAAAAGAAACTCATTTTTTTTTAGCTCTGCAATTTATTATTTGAGATCAATCAATGGTCGCCGCCAGGAAATGCCACTTCTAATCTGCAAAACTTCTTAACGATATCATTGAAATCATTTAAAATTTAATAATTCACTTAGTTTGAATTGTTTTTTTATTAAAAATATTGGTGAGAAGCTAAATGGAATTTCTACGACTGAGGATAAAAATTTAGAACTCGTAATTTTTCAAATACGCATTTCTTGATTTAACATCAAATATAATTCGTTACGTTAATTTGAGTCTTAGTTGAGTTTTATGTATATACCCATAACTAATGAGTTAGAATTTAGCTATTCGGTTAAGTAAAAGAGCTCCAGAACTGAAATAATATAATTAATTTCTTTCGCATATTTCGTTTACTATTTTTCAAATATTTCAATATAAATTATAGGAAAAATATTTCTCGTATAAAATGAAATCGTCTCTCTCTATGTGTGTGTATATTATATTTTTTATATATATCATACCATTGATTGATCTGAAATAATCATATTATATATGATTTTTCTTTCGATACAAATTGCAGAGAGGACCATTGGTTCTGGAATTTATTTGATAATTGGATTAGATGTGTAATAATAATACTCTGAAGAAAATACTAATAATATAGTCTAATAACAGTGAAAATTAAGACTAATAGTTGCTTTTTTACTTTATTTAGAAGTTAGAAACATGAATTTACAAGTTTTTTTGCAGCCTAATTTGTCTCAAGGTTTTAAACACTCCGTCTTCTTTAGAACAGTTTTAACTTTAGAAATTGGATGTTTATATAACCGCCCACTTTAATTTTTCATAATAAGCTCCACCATAAGCTAGACAAAATTGCCGGATCGCATTTGAAAAAACAATTCTGAAGAGCTCATTCAAATAATTTGATATCTTTATTGCACATTATTTTGTATTATATTTCTTGAATTCTATAATATATGTACATAAAATTGTGATATGTTTAACTTGCAATAAGAAAGAAAATCAACGACGCAAATTGACTCAAAAAACGTTTACAAACATCTTATACAATACAATAAACGTATAATGTACACTCAAGAGCCAAAACATTATGACCACCTATCAATAACGAATTGGCCCACCTTTGGCGCGCAACACAGCTTCAACCCGCCTTGGCATGGATGTCACAAGTCCTTGGTAGATGGCCGGAGACAGATTGTACCAAATGTTTAAGCAACGGTCACGCAAATCCGAGATATTATGAATTGGTGGTGTTTGAACTCTGAGCTGCCGTCCCATGTCATCCCAAAGGTGTTCTATCAGATTGAGATCCAGGAAGTTAGGCGGCCAGGACATTAACTGGAATTCAGCATCATGTTCCTGGAACCACTCCAACACAATTTTAGTCTTGTGACACGGGGCATTGTCCTGTTGGAACATTTCATTTCCAGCTGGGAAAACAGAGGCCATGTAAATGTGCAACTGGTCCACAATGATGTTCAGATACCCTGTAGCATTCATGGTATGCTCTACCACAACCACGGGTCCCAGAAACGCCCAAGAGAATGTCCCCCAAAGCATAATGCCGCCACTACCGGGCCTGTGTATGACCTATTGCACATTGAGGGAGCACCTGTTCGCCTGGAAGACCCGTGTATCCTGACACGGCCATCGGTGTGATGCATGACAAACCGTGATTCATCTGAGAAGGCAACTCTCTCCCACCGATCCATGGACCAGTTGCAATGTTTCCGGGCCAAGCGCAGCCGCAGTTGGCAATGACGCTTGGTCAGCAAAGGCACACGAGTGGGACGTTTGCTGCGTAGCCCCATATCCAACAGTGTCCACTGAACAGTGTGCTCCGATACTATTATACTTGGCCCTGCATTGTATTGAGCTGTCA
This sequence comes from Argiope bruennichi, assembly GCF_947563725.1. Taxonomy (NCBI): domain Eukaryota; kingdom Metazoa; phylum Arthropoda; class Arachnida; order Araneae; family Araneidae; genus Argiope; species Argiope bruennichi. The sequence goes on along the minus strand of NC_079158.1, from coordinate 27,651,634 downwards.
GCTGAGTCACTGTCTGGCTCCGGTTTTGCTTCACCATGCAAGACAGTCTCCGACGACCTTTTTCTTTGATAGCGTGTGGACGTCCAACACCATGTCGTCTACTGATGCTTTCACCGTCATTCATCCACTTTGCATAAGTACTAACAACTGTAGATTGCGCATAACCCACGAGTCGTGTAGTTTCGGAAATACTTGTTCCGAGCCTTTCAGCCATTACAATCTGCCCTCTATCAAAGTCGCTTAGATCCCCAGCCTTTCCCATCACACACAGAAGTAAGTGAAATAATGATTCTTCAGACTCTCCAGCAGCAGTTAAATGCCACTTCCACCTCATCACGTGCCTACCACGTCATCCAGGCGAGTTCATTGCAAAATGTAGTGGTGGTCATAATGTTTTGGCTCTTGAGTGTATCTGTTAGTAATTTTTGTCTAAGAAAACATAATAACCATATAAAAAAAAGGAAAATACATCTAAATAATATAAGGTTACATAGAATTACTTTTAGTGTTTTTAATATAACATCTAATTTCCTTGTTATAATACAAATTTAATTAAAATTTGAAAAATGGTTTTTATTTTCCATATGTGTGAAATAATTTACACATGATACCCTCTTTCACTAAAAAACACCGATTTCGAAAACATTTTTGAAATTAGTTTCGCCGTACCATCGAGTGAAAAGAACATCACAAAAGATCATTTTTCTTTTAATATGATATATTTTGCAAATGTATAAATCTACTTATTATGAAATATCTGTTAAACAGGTCGTTTAAGTTTTAGTATAAAAAAAATGTGTAGTTTGAAATATAAAGCAAAAAAATATTTTTAAATAGTTAGGAAGAATCTCTACATCATTAATTTTTCAAAACAGAATATACAAACAACATTCACAAAAATATATGAAATCTGAGGATTTTCTACAAATCAGAACCTTTATTTGATTCATTTTCACATTCTTAAATTTTTTTATAAAGAACAAATATTATAAGAAAAGTTTTTATTGAGCGTAAGTTGTTTCAATGATTAATTTAATAAAAATTATATCTATTTTATTTAATCTGATATTCCGGAAAATTCCCATAATCCAAATTCTTAGAATTCATTTAACGAGAAACGCTTCAGTTTGGCTTTGAAAAACTGTATAAAAAGATGATTTTTTTTTTAAAAAATGATAAATATCAAATATGATATGAATACTATTCAAACTTTTATAGACAACAAATTAAGAAGTGTTTGCAAAATCTATGAATTATCATTATCTCATTTGATTTCAGTATCTGGTCAATTCTCAGAAACACAAATAATAGATGTATATAATAAAAATTAAATTAATAATTCTGTTTATGTGAAGCAATACAATTTGAACTTAACCAAATACGCTTACAATTTTTTGTTATTTGCAAAATGTGTGTTAACACGATAGTACTTATAACCTTGAATTCTATCTGTAAATTGAGTCGTGAATGATTACAAAAATTGTCCAAATATTGTAAAGAAATTAATAAGATTTTTAAGTAAAATCAATTGAAATTTTGAAATTTTTTATCAGTATCTTCCAAGTGTATTATTGTAAGAAATCATTTTTGTTCTACTTTATATATAAAATATATTTTATTAAAAATGGAATTTCAATACAGTATTTTCTCTGATTTAAATTGACTTTTAAAAGCCTTAAGTATATTTTAGAAGTTTATTTTTTAGTAGATAGCTTTATACTCATGCCTATTGACAATATTAAATACATTTTCTTGTGTACAGATTGTCACTGTAAATTCTTAAAATAAAACAAACATGTGACGAAGCTTTCAAACGAAAAATTCCAAAAACATCAATGACGTTGTTTCAGATAAGAGGTTCAGATCTTTCTATTTTATTTGTATATAAATCTTTGTTTTTCAATTAATTAAACAAAATACAATCAACCAAGCATCAAACTATAAGTATCTAAACTCAGTTGCAAAATGCATCGTATCAAAGAAGAGTAAGCTTATATAAATGTCAAGGAACAGAAAAAATATAGTATAAATGTCGACAAAAAAGAATCAAAATAAAATTAAAAGTTTCTAATTGGGTGAAAGTTAATTTAAGGTCGCTTCTAACCACTAAAACGAGGATTTTAATGTACAGAGAAACAAAACAATTTTATTCAAGAAAAAATTTGATTTTTAAAAAAAAGTATAGTTAGAAGGCATCAGATATTTCAAGAATTTGAAACTTTAAAAACATTTATTTCTTCAATGAAAATTTTTTTTTTCTGGTTGTACATTCAAATGATAACTTTTAAGGAGAAAGTTGACATTAAAAGCAAAATTAATGAAATTCCAGGCAGTGATTTTACAGCCTAATTACAGAGATTCTGCATTTAATTCCGAAGTCGGCACATTTCCACCGACGGAAGATGGAGAAAACGGAGAAAAGTCTCGAATAAAAATAAAAGGCAAAAAAAAATAATGTAACAGCGAAAGCTAGCTTATAATTGAATTTCCACGCAGAATCATTGCTAAAAATGATGAAATAAAAACTTTAAAAAGTCGTCTTCGAGTTTCCTGTTAAAAGTGTAATTTTTCAGAATCTCTCGAAAGTTTGATTTTAAATTCTCAACTATTCGACAGGCGTTTTAATTAATGAAATACTCACGGCAGCCATTTAATTTTTATAACTTACAATCCGTTTTCTAAGAGATATGAAGTTACATTTTTCTTATGGTATTTCCCGTTTCAACATTTCGACTTATATTTCGATGACGAATATTTTTATTCGACGTCGACATTTAAGTCACCGACGTTTTATTCGACATTTCGACGACGAATATTTTTAATTTGAAAACTAATTCATATTAAACATTCAGATGTAGATGACTTTATATAAAAACGATATTATTGAAATATATTGATGTGAAAGCCATATTCTTAAAAATAATATAACTTTTAAATTATTAAACTATCTCATAAGTGTAATGAGATAAATTTATATTTCACAAATTAGACGATTGTTCAAATATTCTTACACCGATTTGTATTCCAGAAGAACAATTAAATGCTTATTTCCCTGAATCTGAAATTTTTCTATATATAAAATATGAAAAATTATATGCAGTCAATTTCTCTTCGCATTATTAAAAATGTCATTTGTAATAAAATAATTTAAAATTAATATAATTTGCTTATAGCACCTTTTATGACATGATAAGCAGACATTTTTAACACAGAGAAGTCAGAATGTCATAAAAATAATACAGACACTGTTTCAGAAATGGGAAATTCTAATGCATTCTACACTCGAATATTCTTTTAGGACTAGAGACAATTTAACTTAATATAGGTAGAGTATGTGTCTTAGAAAAAGGAAAATTGTTTTTATAAATGCTTATGAAAACGAAGAGAATCACTTTTTGTTTTTTAAAATGTTGATATCTTTTTCCAGAAATCTGCATAAAGTTAATTTCCAGTATTATTTAGAAAGGCTGTTAATCAAAAAATATAACAAATTAATTGATGTTAAAGTAAAATTATATTATTGTTTTTCCTTTCATCGCTTTTGAAGGTTATTAGGAATGTTTATTAGGAATCTAAACAACGTTAAAAAATTTCACTTAGATAAATAAACAATTTTATGAGAATTCTCTTTCATAATATTATCTGATGACTTATAACAAGATTTTTAAAAAAAAATTAGGAAATTAGGAATGTCCTACTCTTGAATCTGTATACATCTATATACAGATCAAAGTGAAGGCTGCCAAGAATACATGATTAAGAAATGCTAAGTTTCGATGTATCGATTCTTGCTTCCCTTAGCATCGAAGTATTTACATAAATATTTTTCTGTAATCTTTCCAAAACATTCTAGTAATCATACAACCTTACTTAAAATTACTTGCGAAAATGCGATTCTTTTTTCATAAATATTTGTAACTATTTCATGTAACTAATGCTGACCCAATATTATGTTGTAAAAAATATTTTGCAATCTTTTTACCAAATTATAAGAAGTTCCCAATTTATGTGAAAGAAATTACTTATCTGCATGCAAACTGTATTTAAACTCTCCGATATTACCCAAAGTGATTCAGTTTCTTCTCACAGTGTTTTGATTAACTTTGCCTTTTTCACAAATTTTATACTTTTCTTTCATATTTTTCATCACGTATAAATTCATGCTCCTATAACAGACCCAATTTCCGTCCAACAAGATAACTCTTACTAATACCGACACTTGATAAATCTTACTTGCCGCCTTATTCATGAAATTCAAATATTAAATAAAACAACAAAATCTCTAAAAGAGCAATTTCCATCAAGGAAGGGAAATATGAGTGCTGAAAAATATAGTCTTTGCTTAACAATCTTGTCAATGTGAATTGTTCATCTTGTGTGCCAAAACAAAGTGAAAAAGTGAAGCTATTTTAAAATTTATAGATATAAAGTGCAAGTCACGACCTCTCTTTGAAGAAGTGAAAAATAAAAGAAGGTTGATTATATATACTACATAGAGATAAGAAATATCTGCTTACTATTTATTTTTTAAATGAATATGCCACTCAGAAGTAGCAAATATATTTTATGCAGAGCCAAAATTACTAAAAAATTAAGTGTATGTTAATCACACAGAAATAACTAGTTAATACGGTTTTAAATAAGATGCAAAATTAATTTTTCGGATACGGAGAATGTTAAAGGAAGAAATAGTGTGAAAATCAAAAATTCAGCAATAAAATGTTGATAGAATTATACATTCTAGAACTCCTTAAAGACAAAAAATAAATTATAGACATAATTGTGTCGAAATACTTACTGAAAAATTCTATAACATATATAGCCAAGATTAACATTAAATTCTTGCATCAGACAATGAAACAAATTCTTTCTTTGGAAATAAGTAATTCTCTAAACATTTATTCTATTTTCATTACTGCTATAAAGCTATATATACAATACAATAGTTTTCGAATTTTATCTGAAAATATATTCGTATATATTCACCTTAAATTAAAATATTCTACTCAATATTTTTATACGATATACCAAAAGAATTCCAAACTCATCTTAAAATCATCGCCTAGGAGTTCTAATTATGTTTAATATCTTCGAATAATGAAATAAAGTACAATCTGGAAGAATCCGCAATAAAAAGAAATATTATTATGTAAATTGGAAGAACTACGATAGCTCGTTGGAATTTGATTTAATTTCAACACAAATTCGTTGCCGACAATCCTAAAAAATAATTTTCAAAAGAGATGTTGCTAAAGTTTCCTAATTAAAATAATTAAACAATGCAACCTTCTTCCGAACAATTCTTTTTGACCGCAATTATTCAGAAGGATTTGTGATGAACTAACCACGCATCGTTGCCATTAATTTTTAAAAATTGTTGCCCGTTCGTCAAATGCTTATGCAAAATAACGGTAATGAAGCGAATTTACTCTTTTCAGAATTCGTGGCCTCAACGAACGTAATTGCATTTCACCTTATAAGAAGTTTCTAAACTAAACATTTTCCGATCTGATGAAATTTTTGATACAGATAGCATCAGACAATTTAAAAATTGTGCATAACTATTTACTAATTAAACTGTATTTCAGATAAAAAGAGATTGGGTAATATTTTCATGTTGGAATTAATTAGGAAATTAAGGTATCCATTTATCAGAAAGAATAAGTAATGAATTATGGGATTAATCAGGTGCAAATGAGCGTTATTTTATGATATCATATTTGTCTCATTATTGTACTTTGAGAGAAAGGACATTTTTATATAAATTGACTTTAACTATAACAAATTAATTGACTTTAACTACAAAACTTCTGTTATTGATGATTAAAAATTACATCAACGGGAAATAAACTATTGTTTTTTCCTAAACGGAATACAGAAAATGTTATAATTTTCATAAATATCCGCCTTAATGTATGAACAAATTTAAGCGTAACAATTATTTTTAATAATTAATTTTAATTAATTTTAGATAACATTGAAATATATTCAATGGCCTCTCAGTCAGGATGAATGGGAGAACAATTGTCTGAAACAGAAACTACATAAATTTTACATAAAGTCTTTACTCAAATAATGTAAATAAATATCAAATTTCCAATCAAATTTGTTCACTACAAGACTATCAGAATCGCAACAAGATAAATCATTTAAACTTAGTATCTAAACGTAAGATCAATTTCCAATTGTGGACCAAATCCGGCAAAAGAAAACTACTTGTTTATCGTGAATTTGAAGACTAGATAATAATTCAAGGAGATAAGTGAATAAAATTTCACATGCATTTTGTCTTACATTATTATTAGGAATCAAATCGTATAAAAATTCGCCAAGCAGATACAAATTTTTTGTAAATTATTTTGTTTCCATTCCAGCAGTGGCCAATGGAAACTTTTGAATTTAAAATTTTAATTCTCATACGTTCATATAGCAAATCAATTATTTTTTTCAATAGTATTTTTACCCCTTTAAATTCGTATTATATTTATGAAAAGTGATGTGTTGATTTTATCCACTATTGTATGCTAAAAAAATTTACAATACAGTACAATATGTGCAAGTATTATTTTAAAAAAGTAAAATATTCAAGCCGATTTAAAATATATATTTTCAATTGAATAAATTCTTTACCTACCAGTTGTAACTTTTACCTAATAAAAATATTTTATAATATGAATTGAAAATATATTTAAAAATTACTTAGCAAAAAATAATTTGAATAAAACACTAGTCTCGCAGCATAACTATTTTAGAATATTAATGTATGTAAATATCTAGGTGGAGGGGGAGTCTTACAAAACATTCGAAGTGATTGTCGTAGAATATTAAAATTACAAAATTAAAAATTCCTAAAACATCATTGACAATTGGTAACGTATAAAGTTAATAATTTATTATATTTTTATTGATATTAATCAAAAAGTTGCATATCATATAGAAGATACTTTTCTTAATCATGTATTATAAGTGACATGCACTTGTGGAAATTCTATATTCTATATTTTGTTACAATAGAGTCATTTTGAGCAATCAACATATTCAACATTTTGTTTTTATTGACAAATTGATTGAAAACAAAAAACAAATTACATTTAAAAGAAATGATATTATTGAAAAACTGTCTTTTCGAATTTTAAAACTGAATAGAAATGAATTTAGATTCTTTATATGCTCTAAAATTTTTAAGAAAAAAAGATGTTGAAATTTTGAATAATTTTTAAATAATAAGAGTTTAGTTAAAATTTTGAAATCCATTTCTAAGTGAATATCTACAACGGAAAAAAGAAGTCAAGAGACAAATTTGATAATTCTCAGTTCAATAGTTTGACCTGAAGAGAAATTTGAATGATTTTTGTATCTCTCATTTTATAGAGCATCATCAACCTAAAGACATTGTTACAAGTTAAAGAGCACAGCAATTGACCAGTATATCTACTTCAATACTTTTCAAAAAAAAATAATTCCAGTGACAGGGCAGAGAAACAGATATTAGATCCTAAATCATAAATAGGAATGTATTTCTGCCATATCTCCTTTATTTATAGGAGTTTTCCAACAACTGTAATTGAATGAACCAAGCGCCATGCTTTAATATGAAAACTACAATAGAGTAAAATTGATTCTTATAAAGCTTCTTTGGAAGGCCATATGTTTCCAATATGTTTCACTTTTATCGGTGGGTGAAAAAGTATCTCCCTAATTTATAACTAAAGAAAGCTTTTTAGCTAAAGATGTTTTTTTCAAGGAAAAACCAACTACAACTGAACTTTTCAAAACCAACTACAAACTGTAAGAAAAAAAATAATTCACTTATTAGTATTCTAAAATATAGAATATTTCTTTTAACAGAAATAGTCATTAAAACGAAAACTAAGAATATAACCTTCTCGGATTGAATAATATTGCATGCAAATTCAATATGTAATTAAAAAAAATTTTGTAATTTCCATCTTTATAAAATTATGTGATTTAATTACTTTATAATTTTTTAAGTCTTATCATTCATCAAAGAGACTTATTTTTTACTTCCTTGTAAAATAAAAGCCTATTTTTATAAAAGAAATACATCTATTTTTTTTAATCCTAAATATATTTCCTAATTCTTTATAATAAATCTAATGAAATTATATTTTAACAGTTTTTCAAAAAATGTACTATGAGATGAATCAAAATTTAATTAAAATTAGCCGAATTACTAAAAGTTAAATTTCAAAAAAAAAATTAAATTTTCATCAAAACCAATATATTATATAATTTTAAAAATAAATCAGCGAGTGAAAATTCGAATATAAATTCCAACTCCACAAATAGAAAGTAAGTGAAATTAAATAAACGTATTTAAAAATCAAAAATAATAAATGTCTTAAAAATAAAACATTGATCTAGTTACATATTGATGCTGTCTCGACTACAGTTTTTAAATAAAATAAGGTGGCGATTTTTAATATAAAAAGGTAATTGTAGAGAAAAGTAAAAGAAGGTCGTTCTCTAATCTGGTATTCTTTAAAGATGCAAATTCTACAATCCGATTGCACAGTTATATTTCGGATTTTTTCGACCTGCACCGTTTTCTCACGATACAGATTTAATCGAATTTGTGCATCCCGTGAGAATGTTATAGGCTGAATTGAAACCTGCAAAGGCGTGCCAGTAATTCAACTAAGTGACAAACAGTTGAAAAGAAATTTGGCGAACCGAGATTCCCAAGTCAAATTCATGAGATGGAATTTGAAGAAGTCACATCCACGGTAAATGAAAATAAATTTCCACCTTGTTAAATACTTTAAAAAAATTTGAATAATTCTCCTCAAAATCCTCTAGTTATAAAAGACTTTTTTTAACGTTTGCTGTATTCGAAATATATAAAGTGAAAGTATAATAATCGTCGAAAAATTTCAATAAACCTCCACGATTTCAAATCTATCTGAAAAGGTAAAACAATATTTGAATTTCAGTCTCTCCATCAGTGTGCGAATACAGCAATAGAAGAACATGTTGATTCGACGGATGAAATTCTGATGGTTTTACATTAAATTTTCTCATTTCTATCATATTTTTAAATGAAATTCAGTCACAGTATTTTTTATGTCTATCTGTCCAAGTGCAAGTTAACACGATAAATGCAAAACGTAAAGAAATGGGTGGATAAAATATTGAAACATAATTCTAGATTCTAAAGCTCTCCATTTATATCAAATTTTAACCCTTTATTTACAAATATGATTATATTATTTTTTTTCTGTTGTTCGAAAAATGCGGAAGAGCGTAGCTCTCGATAACGAGCAGTAGATAACACCTAATGGCAGGAACGAAAAATCATTGATTATTCATTGAATAAATTAAGTTGTTTTAATTAAAAAAGTTTTTATTCTGTCCTAGTTTTATTCTAAAAGAAACCATCATTAGTTATGCAAAAATATGGAAAAATCGAGGTAAAATAATTCGATAAATAAAAAAGATTAAACTTAATCCACCGATATGTCAGTTTATACAACCGTATGCATGTAAAAGTATTGTCTCAAAAACATAACGACTTAGAAATATGAAATCTAATATGTGATATTGTTATTAAAATTATAGATCATAGTCAAATTCTGATTTCAATCGATGATCAAAAAAAGAATCCAAAATACATGCTCAGTTTTCTTCATCACACGCCAAAACAAATTTTATATTATATATATTGCATGGACTCTTAAAATAATAAACTGAGCACTTGTGGTTTTATGACATTGCCCAAATTTTTTTTTTTATGAAGAAAGAAGAAAATAAGACTTATTTGAAATTATGCGATAAAGTTTCTGGGAGACTACTCACGCTAATGAATAACGGCCCTATGTATTTTTTTCATTGTTTATCAGCTTTTAACAACTTATTTTAGACATCAACGATCTGTATAAAATGTATTTTAATACCATTTACTATATTGTATTTTTAAGTACTCACGTTGAAATTATATTAACTTTATATAATCTCTCAAAATCTCTATTTCCGCTTTATCATGATCCCAAGGGTGCCTAATAAATGAGTGCATATTTTATTGTAGTAATTATCAATACTGATTAATGAGCATCTATTGGATTGGCAACTCATTGCGGATTTCGCCAATAGATAAGTTTAGCACATTCTTTTGTTTTGTCAAAGTGTTCAAGACATCTAATTTATATTGTTTTCTTATTGTGTGGACTTTCACCTTTAATTCAGTAAAATAATTGTATCGATTAGTTACTTAATTTCGCTTTTATCCTCATTTTAAGATAGAAGAACAAGGCGCGCATTTCACACATGTTTTATTGTATTACTAGCCGCCTTTGGCGACCAGCCGGTTCGCCAATCTTAATGTTCGTTAAAATTTTAATAATTAAATATTTTATGCAATTTCTACTTTAATAACTTCATCAAAATATTTTAAAACTTCAAATTTTGATTATCATATAATTCATTCATAATATTATAAAGGCCTTCAGTCATAACGTAATATGTATCTCTCTCATTTTCTGTTAGCACCCGTAGAATTTATGCTTTAAATTAAAGTGGAAAGAATTAATCTTCAATTAATATAATAATTTTTTTTACTGAAACAAAGCATTTTTTTTATAATCTGATTACTGAAAATGGAGTCACTCAGCGTTTAAACTTTATGGGCACTAAAGAATATCTTTTTTAATTTATGTAATATCTCAAGAGTTGGTCAACAAAATTTTCTTAGATTCATCATGAGCAGATCGATTCATTAACAATGTTTAAATTTAAATGCATCAAACATTAAGAAAATAAAACGAATCGTTTAAAATAAGCGGTTGAAAACAGGTTTTAAAAAAACTACTTAAAAAACGATGTACTTAAAACTATAAGCATATACAAAAAATATATAACTAACATAAATACAATTTACTTACAAAAGCATGCAACTAACCCAAAAATTATTTAAATCATCCATTGATAACGGTTGCCATGCCAACAATCAGAACACAGTGCGCATGCGTGAATTTTCTTCGCCTTTTACAGTAACGCAAATGCGTGAATTTTTCTACGCCAGTTGGGGTAACGCTATGCATATTAGAAATTTTTAATTTCCTTTATTCTGTTTTATTTTAATTCAAAAGTACTTCAGAATGAATCTGAAAGATCGATTCATTAACAATGTTTAATTTTAAATGCATCAAACATTGAGAAAATAAACAGAATCGATTGAAATAATCCGCCGAAAAATGTTAACCCTATCCTCATTACTGTTGGGAGAAAAAAAAAACTGAAGCCTTTCTCGTTTGGCTTTGGGGAAAATGGAAGATTTTTTTGGCGGGAAAGTTAGTTTTTAATTAATAATTAAAATTCTAATTAAAAATTCGAAAAAAGAAACCCCAGGTGCACATTCCCAACCTCCAAGGTATACATGTACTAAATTTGGTAGCTGTATGTCAAACGGTCTGGCCTGTAGAGCGCCAACACACACACACACACTGAGCTTTATTATAAGTATAGATTATTTCCTAAAAGGCACGAACCCATCGCAAGCACACAGGAAGTTATATCCCATATATGGGAATGAAGACTTGAAAGAAAGGCAGTGTCAAATTGGCTTGCCGAATTTCGTTTCGGTGATTTTTATCTGAAAAATGAGCAACGATATGGCCGCCCAGCTGAAGTTTATGAGAGCCATAACAGGCCTATTATCGATTCATATCGTCATAGCACAACACGCGAGATTGCAGAAAAGCTCGATGTATTGCACGCATGCATTTAAAAATATTAAAACAGCCTGACTGCGTCAAGAAATGTGACTTATGGATCCCTCAAAAGCTTAAGAAAATTCATTCGATTCAGCGCAATGGCATCCGCCATTCGCTTCTGAATAGCAATGAATTTTATCTATTTCTAAAACGACTATTTACTAGTGACGAAAAGTAGATAGTTTATAACGATGTAAATCAGAAAAGACCATGTATCGAAGATGAACCATCCCAGACAATACCAAAAGCTGAGATTCACCATAAAAAGATTATGTTGTCAGTTTGGTGGGATTATAAAGGAATGTTGCACTTTGAACTTTATTATTATTAGAAATTATTTTTTTGTTTAAAATGTAATGTTTAAACAATTCATTATTTTTAACACTCAGCAAACACAAATATATAGGAATATATTGTCACTTCACAAAGCATCAAATAAGTATTTACGGTGCTATTTAAACGCAGAAGATAAAATATCACATGGAAACCCATATATGTGATGGAAAATAAGCATGCAACGAAAATAACATTAGAATAAAGATGAAATGTAGTAATTTATGTTCATTGAAACTTAGTTTCAAAATGAACAAACAATATACAATTCTAATTTCACCAGTAAAAAAGTTTTAAAAAACACAAAAGTGAAAAAGCATGTGACGATTTTATAATAGATTTTATGAAAAAAAAGGCCACTTCTGCGCAAGAACTTTTTATATGCAAAATATTTTTAAATGGATAGTAAGCATAAAAAAAAATATAATTAATGAATGCTCGACGGTAATTTAACGTTCTAATCACAATGTTCCCGCTTAGTTTGAAACTTATATATTTCCAAAATGTTGGAAAGTTTTGAAGAAAAATTACATAGATAAAGAGAAGAAGTATATCGCAAGAACTTCAAAAACTTGCTGAAACTTAATTAAATTTCGAGACAGAATCGTTTCCAATAATGATAAAAAATAATCTTTGAAAAAGTCGCTGTTAAGAGTTTTGTAGCGTAAATTATTAATTTTTCTGAATCTTTCGAATGTTGGATTTTAAATTTTCAGATATTCGACTGCAGGTTTAATAAATAAATATTCATCGCAGCTATTAAATCTTTAAAACTTCTCTGGATATCAAATATTTATTTGAAGAACGATAACGAAACAAATTTGCTCATTCTTTGAATTATTTTATTTAAAAAAAAGTTCAGCATTATTTTGATTTGATATTATTTTAATTTAAAAGTCTTTACAGATGATTAAATTTTAGATGCACAGAGCATCTAGAATTTTTAAAACAGTTGATAATCCGAGAGCGTTCTTAAAAGTAAAATAATGGTTTATTAATTAAGCTGCCTTTTGTACGGTATGGGGTCCATTATTAGTTTTCAAATTAAATTTAATTAATCAGCAAAATTATTTATGATTCATTATGACCTTCAGAATATGCAATTGAGAAATGTCTTCAACTTTTATCACAATAAATAAAAGCTGAAGTGGATCACGCGATCAATTTCATTTAACATAATAAATAACGTATTAATAGTAATTATAATATTTATAAAAAAAATTTTTTTTACCATAAAAATATATTTGCATGTTTTGAAGTGTAAGAGTCAAATTTGTCCGAACAATTGGGAACAGAGCAAAAATTAATCAAGTTTAGTTTTAGTTAAATTAACGTCAGGTTTTAAAGCAGTACTAGGGCTATTTTTGGGACCGGCCTCGTAAATTTGAACAGAGGTCAAATGACGAGGCCGACACCTGAGCTGGCGTCTCGTCGTAACGTCGTGAACGTCTATATCATAACATTTCAACTTCTATAATATATATTTTTTCTTTTTTTGCATTTTAATCTATCTTTTAGATTTTACTTCATTTTAAATACAACTAATATGCACTTAGTCTGTGAAGAAAAATACGATTATCCCATTCGAATATCGTGTAGTCTGTTAGCCGTTTTGATCAAATTGTTTTGAAATTTACTTCATATTTGTTAGTTAAAAATTTCTTTTTAACATTTTTATTTATTCACCAAACAAAATTTAATGAAAAAAAATTTCTAAGAGTTGACCTCAAACGTAAATAGTCACCTAAAATATAATTTCGTATAAACAAGAATGCCGGGTAGTCTAAGTCACAATAACAAAAAAAACACACATTTTCACAAAAAAACTAGTAAAATATAAAAAAATGACTTTAAATAAACCCTCGGCTTGCACAATATTTATTAACTGCCACATCATTATTTAATGTAATAAAATTTGAAAATAAATCGCAAAGTTTATTGAAAGATGAACTTTCTAATTTCCAATGCCTCAGATCACAAAAATCTTGAATCGGTCACTGTGGTCAATATGATCCAGCAGACAAAAAGCTTAAAGACTGATTTATATAATGTTGAATTTGGAACTATTGCATGTTTCATTGTATTTACATGAGAAATCAAACAGGCAAGCGACGCAATAGCACTTTTATAATTTTTTTTATTTACTTATTTTTATTTTTATGGTAAATAGCATGTGGTATGACTTAGTAAATTTTTTATATAATGAAAATTCAGCTGACTGAAAGAAAAAAAAAAACTTGGAGTGACATTCTTTTTAATCTGATTTGAAATGAATCACTTCGGAATTTAAGGAAATGGTTAAATTTCTTAGAAACAAATCATAATATTCATGAATTTATTGATCGAATTAATTGGCTTATAATAATACAGATGCTTGAATTAAATACTTCAAGGTTATGCAAAGATAAATTTTCCAGTGAGTCGATCAATTTTTATCCTCTGTTATAATATAGTACAACTCATTATTTTATGTAGCATTTTATGAAATTTCAATTTATTTTATTTTTTACTAACATTTTAGTGCTATCCCATTGCTTATTTTATTTCTAGAATTCTATTCTAATGCAAGGCTTCTATTGTTGCTTCAATGTTGGCAATATCTTCTAATAAATAATACTATAGATAAATTAATGATTTAATTTTTAAGCAATTACAATTTATATTTTTTAATTGGTTTATTCCATATAATACACGGTCTTTATATAGTTCAAATTGCATTTTTCTACATTTCAAGCATTATAGTTGAACATCAAAGGAGATTAAAGCATTATATCCTGAAAAAAAATGAATTTGGAAAGTATCTTAAAATATATTTATTGTCATGGAATTTACTGCTTTCAACAACATAGCCTAGAAACAGATATTACACTGTAAATCAGACAAAGGAAAAAATTTTCAACTGCGTTGCCATTCTTACAGTAACTTTTCAATAGCTAAAACTACCTAAACCATATGCCACGGTTATGATATCAGACTCTCATCTGGGGTAGATTTATTTCTTTGCAGTTTCCTTTGAAGGTCGTTTGCAAAGTTGTAATGTTTCACTTTCACAGGAAGAAATCTTTCTAGTAATACCGGTGGGGAAAATACTGACTTTTCTTTTTGAAATGTGAAAGCTTTAATGCGATTTGTTTCAAAAGAAAAAAAATCTCAAGTATAAAATACATAGATTGAATAAAATGTTGAATAACAGTTACGTGATGATGTGATTTCAACCATACTTGATTTTAGAAGAACAAGAATATAAGAAAAAATTTCATGAGAAGTCTCGGAAAAAAATGTTTGTTTTGGGAAAAACAGATTTTTTTTTTCTGAAATATAAAAAAAAATTACTTGCTTTAAAAAATTGTTCGATACGTTGATTTTTTTTTGTTATTGTGAAATTTGGACAGGTTTTTTCAAAATATAGTGTCGAGTTTAATATCATGATTTTAAAAAAGGTTATCGACTCTTCCATCAAATAGCCCGGTGACAAACGCCATTCCAATTGCATTATGAAATTTATAAAAAATAAGCGCTTATTCGCTGCAAAATAATTAATCTTTTTCTCTATATGTTTATACGTTATATTTTTATTTCTTTTTTTAATTTCGCTACTTATATGTCAGTCTGTCGGAAGCGTGTCTCAAACTTTTCAAAAAATGCGGATATTAAGGGACCTTGGATTATTATCAGGAATATAAAAAAGTTTTTTTTTAATAAAATAGCTAGTATTTATTGCATTTTACATTTTTAATTTGAGTTCGCAATTGTCCAGTTTTGATAACTTAATGAAGTCACAGATTACAACAATGTCTTTGATATAATAATATAGGTCGAATTTTCAAAAGTTTTCGTAAAACATTCCATGTATGTTCTTAATAATATGCATTGCAGCTTCGAATTTTTATTTAAATACAACAAAGGTATAATAATTTTGTAATAGTGGTTAAGATTCAATATCCGCTTACTGAATTTATTAATTGATTTTGAAAAATATTATTTTTACTCTATGATCTTTCCCGGCTTCTTCTGAATGGCCATTGGCTTTATCTCAACGTATTAACTTTGAACTTGGACGAAATAAATTACATTTTTACCATCACTCAAAGTAAGTTGCATTCTGTCGGCCATCTGTTGCAACCTTTCAAAAAAATATCAGCTGATATTTTTATTTTCTTATTTATTCTTAGATGAATAATAGGCTTGAAAATACTTGACTATATATGATATTCTTACTATATTAATACAGCCCATGACAACGTTATAAAGAAAATGAATATTACGGAAGGTTCCTAGGTATTTGGAAGCTGGTATTTGGATCATTTTTAATGATGAAAATTTCTTCATATCAATTATGACTGTTTATCTCCAGCCAATAAATTTGCTTGAAAGATGAAACGTTTACAGAAGATGCACGAAACAATGAGATATCATCATAGAAAGTCATTTTACATCTGCGCTATCTTACATGTGAAGAATGGAATTCCAAATCACATTTAAGGATCTGTCATTAAAAATCGGTCTCTTTACATCAAAAGAAATTTCTTATCCATATCGGGGAAGACCGAGATTCATATCAACTCAAGGATCAAACAATATTTCCCGATGTCCTTGACAGGAACTATAAAATCAACTCCAGCCCATCCAAACGCACATGAAAATATCTAATACTCGGAATGCCACTACAACCTACTCAGGAACTGTGACTGAATCTTAAGAGCCATCACCGGCAGGGTACAATTCCTTCCATAGGAGGTACGTCCCGACATGGGTAAGGGTAACCGACCCACCTCATTTCTCTACCCAACAGGTTGGAGAGAACCAGCCATCATACGGGAAAGTGCTCATTCCTATATTTGAAGTGACCCACCACCTCCACAGGGGAAGAGTTGCTGCCTATAGGAAAGTATAAACGATGGCGAATTTCATTTTAACACATTCAAATGCAAAATAAAAAATTTGCATATTGAAGCCGCTAAACGGCAATTATGAAAAGAATACTCTATCAATGAAAGAAAAACATCAGCCAAAACAAATAAATAAAGAGATAAATCAGAAAGTTCCTAGACAGATATCTCCGGAAAAAAAAGACTGCTGCTTGAGCAATCTCAGAGTATGATGAACCCTATTCAAATTTCCAACCATCATCGAAATACTTTCATCATCGCAATTGTTCGGAATGTCTTCACAACCACTGAGCAAAAAGTAGTATTTATAAAACCTATAATTCACATAATTGTAATGATTTCTAATCAAAATAATTTATGAAATTAAATAGATTTGTAAAGGGGAAAAATTATTTATTTGTTAATCTGTGAAAATTAATTAGTACATTAATAACAAGCAGGATTTATCACCCAGTTTGACTAATTGTTGGAAAATAAATCGGAAAGAGGATCTCCAGCACTAGTCACTGTTCCGATTCCATCAAGTTTTACTTCACAAGAACGCTCATGAAACGTGCTCGATGATATTCACATGTCGATCGCCTGAACTACCCCCTCCCCTATTCTGCAATCTAGTTTTGAAAAACCACGAAAAAAGAATTTCATGCGGCCCCTCATTTTAACAACTTTCCATTTTTCGTCAAATAGTTCCGCTATTTTCGCACAGCTAAGCATTAGGAATGCTCTATGTTTGTTGAGCAAATATAATTTTAAAAGATACTTCTATTTTATATGATAAAATGCAGATTATCAAAAAGAATTACTAAATTAATGATAACTAAATAAGTATGCTATCTAAATAATTATCTAATGATAAGTAAATAAATGAATCACTAAATTAATGATAGGAATAGAGTGAGTGACTAGCTGGTCACAGAATACGAAGTTTTAAATTTTATAACATTAAATTAATATGATCTTCCCTTTTAAAAAGACTTCGATATACATTTAAAAAGTAATTACATTATTCTATGTATATTTTAAAGTTAGGGTTATACATTATTCTTTTACTTAGATTGAATCCAAAGGAAAATTTGTATGAAAAAATTTATTTTCTCTGAATGATAAAAATTACCCAACGAAAAGAAATTTTACTCTTTGTCAAAAGTTAAATCATGTATTTAAATTTTCGTATTTTTTATTGATACATTTTATCTGAAGCCTTTCAGACTTTCTGAGATGGGGGAATATTACAAGGATGGTAGATACCGATTTCGAGTTTTTTGTCATTGGTAATTAAAATATTAAATTATTAGTGTACAGTGAGAAGATGCAATGGAAATTAAATCAAAGAACTAGGAATATTATGGTAAACAGCAGCAAAACAAATCAAACGCCATTAAAAATTGAAAATTATTCAAAATATCTTTAAAAATTCCAAAGTAAGTAAAAGAACAATGATTTATTAAAAAAAATAACTATTTTTTCTACTTGAAAAAGGACATTCAGCATCCAAAGGCAATTTTGCTTTCACAAAAAGAATTCTTAATTTACAATTTTATCACATTACATATATTAAGATTTTTTAATAATCGTTTGCGTGCTGAACGAGAAAAAAAAATGCTTTCTCATTTACAAGTGAAATGCAGAAAAGATGCAAAATGATTCAAGAACACGATAAAAAGATTTAAATATTTCTACAATGTGAAACAAGTATCACTTTGTATATTAATGAAAAATTCAGACTTTATTTTTCAGAGATTGCAATTCATATTTTCATTAAGATATTTTGTTAAACTTAGATTATACCAGATTCATATACATAATATTAATAAGATACATTTATTAAAACATTTAATAATTTCAAGGAATGAATTTCCGTATCTTCAATCAATCATTACAGTGCATTGATGAGTTAATAGGCGAGATGGCGTGTGTAAACAAATTTTGGTCTAAAATATTCTCAAGCAGAGATGTGTTGTTAAAAACGAATATGTTGTAATAAATATACTCTCACCTAGAAAGAAATAACATCTAAAACCACTAGTTATATAAAAAAAGTAAAGCATTTATAACACTAGTTCTACATTTATAAGAAAATTATTAACACAGCGGTGGAAATAAACTTCGATGTTTTCATCAGGCAGTTTTATAATCTATACTACTATTATATTATAAATGTGAAAGTTTGGATGGATGGATATTTGTTAGTCAATCATGTCAGAACGGCTGAACGGAATTGGATGAAATTTAGCACAGAGGTAGATTATAGTCTGGAATGGGACATAGGCAACTATTTATTCCGGTTAATTGAGTGGTTAATTTTTTATTAATTAAAACAAACTTTCTCGCTAAACATCTGAGGCCAAATCCCTCCAAAAGTGAATAAGGTTTCAGGGTTTTATTTTTTTTTTCCCTCATGCTAACGAGATTAGGCTTAACATGTTTACGACCGAATATTTCAAACGATTCTATTTATTTTCTTAGTGTTTGATGCATTTAAAATTAAACATTCATAATTAATCGACCTTTCGGTTTCATTTTGAAGTACTTTTAAATTAAAATAAAACATGAATACAGAAAATAGAAAATTTCTAATCTGCATTGTGTTACTCCAACTGGAGGTGAAAATTCACGCAGTGTGTTTTGGTTGTTGCAACTGTGTTTTCATTTTAATTGAAAGTTTAAAAATCATGTGTATTATACTGTTGTTAAATTGTTTTTATGTGAGTTATATATTTTTCGTATATGCTTATAGTTTTAGGTGCATAGCTTTTTAGGTTAGTTTTTTTTTTTTATTTGATAGTTTTTCGAAATGCCCAGAAAACGCAAATCTAATCTTTCGAAGCGGAGTAATAAAGCTCAGGCTATGAAAGTAGCTAAAAGGCCTGTTTGCAATTTTAGTGAGCACTTGCGGACTATCAAACCCCCTCCAGCTGTGGGATAAATACAAGCACATTTTTTCAGAAGATACCATGCATAGGCTGGAGGGTCACTCAAATGACCTAATCATTAACGAAGCTTTGGTATTGATTGTGGATAAACTGATTTCCATACCTGGTAAATATCTCGCTGATTTCGGCCTACCTCAACGCAGCGAAGAGGGAAATTATCAGGCGAAGTTGTGAAGGAGCTCTGGCTATAGCTTCCTCGGGCATTGCTGCAACTTTGCTTAATGGTGGCCGCCTTCAAATTGCCGCTTAATCTTGCAAGCGAAGATACCCCAACATGTAACGTAGCCAAAACAGCGGCCGGGAAGTCCTTTTGCAGCAGTGCAAGTTAATAGTATGAGACGAGTGCACAATGACGCACAAGCATGCATTAGAGGATTTCAACCGCAGCCTGCAGGACATCCGCGACAATCAGGTAGTGATGGGTGGCGTTGTCGTTTTGCTCGTAGGCGATTTTAGACAGACAGTGCCAACTGCTGATCAGACCGTCAGTTCTCATACATACACATCAAAATTTCCACGCGAACGAAGTCGCGAGTAATAGCTAGTGATGTAGCATGGTGCAATTATTTCCTTACTTATAAAGCGGAACAAAAATATTTTTATATTTTTCGTGCAATTTGGAATAAAAAAGGTGGATTTTAACTGCCCTTAGAATTTCTAATTACTAATTCCTTTTAAATCATTTTTTTAATATTTATATCTACGTAATTCATTTAGACATTAATTCCTATTTCCTAACCAACTTCCAGAACATTATTGTTGGTTTTCACTTGTTAAGATGGTAATAACTATTCACCCTATTTCAGTTGTTAATAAACTCCAATTATCTCAATAGCCACCAGCTGTCATTGTTATAAACAGCAGCATAACTGTTTAAATGCTGAACAAAGTTACAAATGCAAACAATCTAACAGAACAAACAATGAATTTCCACAATTGCTTTCTATTAAAATTCATTCTCTGTTTTGCAACCGAATATTGTGCGACTTTTTTTCTGCTGAGTAATGATGCTTAGTGCGATTTTCGGGAATTTCAATGAGGCTTCGGCCATCGTTGTGTTCCTTGTCTTTATGACGATTTGGGAAATACTAGAGTATTTCCTTTTCCCCGATGCACCAACAATTGGGGAAGTTGATTCAGATCTAGATTTGGATCTTGATACGGATGCACCATCTCATCCGCCTGTTCAACGAGCTGCTGTTGTGAGCTCGTATACAGTTTATAAGATATGTCAGGCTCTGGAGTTATCTGCTGAACTGGCTCCTATTCAAGTTCGGAAGATTGGGACTCCAATTGTAAAATCGCTTGCGATTTACAAAATGTGCTGTGCACTGGATTTGCCTGCACGCCTGGCTCCTATAGCAACTCCAGTTGTGGAGTCCTATACGGTCTACCAATTTTGCATGGCCCTGGACTTGCCAGCTGAGTACCGACAGCGGCAGAATACAGTGTAATATCAAAACTGTCTTCAGCTGCCCAATAATGTTGAACACTGTCTTCTTCGGTTGCCGAATGCTGCATCAAGAACTGTCATCGGCATCTAGATGCGGTTTCAAAGACTGTCATCGATTGTAAAATGCTCTTTCACAGACTGTCGTCAGTTAAAAGATGCTGTCTTGGAATCAAGAGAGCCGTCAGATGCAGCGATGAAGGGAGGGTTGGCGGGCGGGGAACGAGAGTAGCACACCTCCACGTGGTGTTCCCTGGGCAACGGGGCAGTTCCCTGGAACTGCAACGGCTAAGAGGCTACTCAACAATAAATTTAAATAAATAATGTTTAATTAATCTGAAAAAAATTGTACTTATTCTTTTGTCTTAAAGATACACATTTGCGTTTCCGCGTTCCAAAACTTCACTCCTTCATTAAATATTGCAACGCAAATTGTATTCATTTACGGTGCAATATCTGTTGAATTTTAAAGCACATGTAATTTACACATGACAAATTTCTTGCATTACATTTGTTTTGAAGAAATGCGACTTGGGCGAGTAGAAAGCATATGCAATTTAATGGATTTCAATCCGGAATATTTAAAAAGTAGACTCCATGATCTTTCTAGCATCAATAAAAATATACTGTAAACTTCCCAGGTATAGTAAATAAGCATTTTGTTGGTATGGTAACCAGTTACGACGATAGATAAATATCATGAAAAAATATTTAAAGGATTTTGAGAGCAATTTCTACGAAAATACTCGGACACCATGTATTTTGACACAGTGATAAATAAATATACTTTACAGACAGGTGAATAGGTGTTAGAAATTTAGCTATAAAAAATCGTGAAAGAAACTTACTTCGCTTAGAAACTCAATTTATGATTTTTAAAAAAGCAAATGACTTAATTAAAAAACTATTTTTTTTATTTGGGATATCTATACTGGAGATTTTGGTCCTTATGTCGTTACTTGCGGTATGGTTGTAAGACTAAGAAATATTCGGAAATTTTGTTGCTCTGCAGACAATTTTATCGTTATACCTGTCAAAAATTTGAATTTCACTTCCATTTTTAGATAATTTCAGGGATATCTAATAAAAGGGTAGATAATTTTCATTCCTCTGTTCTAACATATCAATCCATTTGCAACTTACAGAAATTTTCCTTACGAGAGAAGACTGAAAAAAGTAAGTTCCCGGACATCCAAGATAATACAACTTCTCTTCAAACGGCTAGAGACACTAAAAAATTTTTTATCAAAATTTCCATATGAAGAGGATATTTATAATATTGACTACCTTTCATATGAAAATTAAAAATTGAGTTCATTATATGGCAATAAACAATCAAAGTAATAGATTTAGAATTTACCAATCGGGATACGTAAAGGTTAGAAACGAGTTTACAAGATCAGAAGTGATCCATCAGTGGATCAGTAGTGAAATTAATGAATAAATAAAATACTTTATGAAAAAATATGAAAATTCTCAAGCACTTTTTTTATTTACAGCCAGTTACACCATTACCAGAGAACTAAGCCATATAAACAGGGATTATTGTGATTGGCTTTTATGCTCAAAGATTCTCAAGCAATAAAGGAAAAAATAAGAGACCTTGTAACATTTCAGGGGAATTGCAAATCAAGTTAAATAAAGTTACATCTTATTATAGAATTCTACGTAATTTTTAATGTTCTTCAAACTTTTAATTCTTGACCAAATAACAATAAATTAAATAAGAAAAATTATAAAAAGTGTTTAAGAATGTTTTGTCACCAAATAAGAATAAGAACGCATATTAAGGAAAGATAGTTCTTCTTGGAAGTTCCGTTGTTTTTGTTGCATATACGTACTTCTAATTCATGCCCTCGTAAAGTTTAGTAACTGATTTATTTTGAAATGCATAAATATTTAATGGAAACTCTTGTTTTATTTTAATTCCTTGACCAAATTATAATTAAGAAATTAATTAAGCATATAATAAAAGTTTTTTTTAGAATGTTTTGTGACCAAATAATACGAATATATATTAAAAGGAAGCATTTTACTATATTGGAAATGTTTGTTTTGTAGTATACATGCATTTTTCTGATCAAATATCAAACGTATTTCTAATTCATGCATTTGAAAAGTTGTATAACAGATATCTTTTCAAATACATACACAGTTAATGAAAACTTTTTCCTGTCTTTAATTCCTTGACCGAATAATAATTAACAAATTAATTAAATATATTATAAAAGGATTTTAAGAATATTTTGTGATCAAATAAGAACATTTGTCAAGAAAAAAACATTTTCCTGTCTTAAAAGTGTCATTGTGGTTTTTTTTTGTTGTATTTATGCATTTTTCTGATCACATATCAAAGGCATTTCTAATGCGTAAGGTTTAGTAACACTTATTTCGTTTTAAATGTATAGATTGTTGATGAACACTACTTTATCTTTAATTTTTGACAGAATAATAGTAAATAAATAAATTAAAGATACGCATTTTTCTTATCAAATATGAGATGTATTTCTAATCAATGCATTTACAAAGTTTAGTAATTGATATTTTTTAAATGCTTAAATAGTTATTTGAAAACTCTTGTTTTTTAATTCCTTGTCCGAGTAATAATAAAAGAATTAACTAAAAATACTATAAAGTCTTTAAGAATATTTTGCCTCTAAATAAGAACATATATTAAAAGAAAACATTTTCCTGTCTCAGAAATGAATTTCTTAGAAAGAAACAGAAGAAACTTGGGCACGAAAAACTTTCTTGTGGAAACTATCATTTAAAAACATTTGGCATTTTTTTAAAGAAAAAAAGAAATCCTCCCAGAAGTGGATACCGAATTCTAGAAAAGTCGCGTTGAAGAACACAAACATTCTAGGCACGATCTCGCCTCGTTAAGCAGAGACATTTAAATATGGAATAGTTTTATTCCTACATTTTGCATCGGAATGATTTTATCAACAAATAAGGAAAATATCGAAAGTTCTATTCTCAAAAGAATTTAAAAAAAAAAAAAACTTCTAAGCCTTCCGACATCTAAAGAAGCAAATTTACGCGTTCTTTCTCCAAAAAAAAAATGTAAGAATCGAATGAAAAAAGAGCTAAGTATTTGGAAATAAAATTGTCTTTCTGTTTCCGTATTTCCACGTGTTCTTCTAGCTCCACTTACTAGGGAACATTATACAGAATATATCTTCAAGCATGAATACGTTTTATTTCGGAATGGCAAAAAGCATACGACGAATTGTATTTACGGGAGTGAAGCAAGAAATTTGCAGAATAAGGTTCATACCGAATTCGTTCCGAGTCAGCTCTGAATTTTTATTATGAAAATAGCCATTTCGGGCCATAACATTTGATTTAGAATCGTTCTCTGTTCACTACTCTGCGAATACAGGCACAGAAATCGAAATGCTTCAGTATTCTACTTTGTATCCTGAAGTTGCAACATCAGAATAAATAAAAACTTTGAGTTAGAAATTTCAGTTCCTCTATGAAAGAAATAGATGTAGAATATTTTTGATAAATTTGTATTGATTATATCAATATGGTATACTATGTATATATTTAAAAATTATATAAATCTTATTTTATAAATTTTGTGCAATCTAATTTTTATTTTCACCATGCTATCATAGGCTTTCTTTACCACATGCAGAATTTAGTCATTTCACATTATAAAGAATATCATATTTACAGACTAAAAATAAAATTCGAAAATTAGTAAATTTGTAATATTTCTTCCCCAGCACAGTTAGGTTCATGGTAAGGAAGAGAGTTTTACAGATAGCTAACATATACCGATTGGATGCTGGATCACTGGATCATCGGCCTTGGGGACAACTTGGTCACTTTGGAGACAAAAATGAAAAACTCAGAAAATGTGAGAATCGTGGTGAGATTTCCATCAACACTCGATTTTCCAAGTTTTTTCTAATGCATTCGAGACTGAGAGCTATAAAAACAGAGACGCGCGGATGACACAGCCAAATGAGTTGAGTTCAAGCTAGTTATGGAGCAAAATCCTCCCAGCGAATGCTTTGAGTTGTTGCTGCTGTTTATTACAGATTTGCTGCTCATGTTGTGCTGTTTCGAGTATATGCTCCTTATGTTTTTTGTATTCGTGTGATATAAAGTGTTTATCTGTCAGTGAACCTTTTGGAGTTACCACCACACACCCGCCGTATGCATATTTTTCTGTAATAATATTATTTTACCCGACCATTATTTTTACCACTATTAGGTGTAATCATTTACTTCCAAATACTAAAAACTTTCAAATGAAGTGAACATTTATGTTACGGTAAATCTGGAAGTAAAACAGTTTTATATTAATTACAAAATATAAATTTCTATATCACATCTGTTCTTTATAATTATATTTAATAAATGTTTACTCGCATCTTCATAAATACAGTCCGAAAACTTCCGATTATGTTAGAGAAAAACTAATAGATATATTTCATCTTAAATTTTGAATTAACTCAGCCTATAGGTATATTTCGATGTTAGACTGCAATATTATATATTATATATGATATTTTAAAATCTAAATTAAATCCTAATTAATTTCCTAATTTTTCGTTTAATATAGCCCATATTAACTTCAATCTAAAATATTCTCTTATTTCCTGATCCCATTCCACTTTTTCTGTTTAATTCAACATGAGTTCTAAAATTGCTGAATCGACTAAAAGCCGATACGTTCCCCACACCCCGAGTGAAGGGATAAAATATTGCTGATATAAACATATTCCATAAAAAGATCCTCGTTTTCCCTTACTTGTGATTGACATGTGTTAGAAATCCCTATTAAAATCTCACAGTATATATTCACAGGAATAAAATTTTCATCAGTTTTTCATTTCGTGTTGTGTCTTTCTGCGTTGTGCTCGTCGCTTCTGCTTGCGCAAAAAATCATGGCTCC